>NC_033798.1:124850182-124858671 GCF_001876935.1 Asparagus officinalis | reverse complement strand
TGGCCGAGCCACCTCAGGGTGGCTCGGCATGAGCCGAGCCACCTTGAGGTGGCCGGCCACCTAGGGTGTCGGCCACACGTGCACACGGGCACAGTGACGCTTGGCTATATAAATAGGCCTAGAGATGCTCATTTTCAGGGGTTGGAAATTTTGGAGAGAGGCGAAGCCCTGCTGGATTGAAGACTCGGAACTTAAAAAAGATTGGAACTTTGGGACTTCGGGGACTCACTCCTTCAGATCTGGTGCTCGGCGATCATCAACGTCAAATAAGGCAGGTGTTCGAGAGGATCGGATCTCAGATCTACGCAGGCTACACTCCGGATCTAAGCTTGGGCTTAGATCCCGAGACTTGGTGATCGCAATCCACGTGATAGGTGCATTCGCGTCGCTTGAATGTGATTCGTCGGATCTCCGTGCGCCCGATAAACTGTTACAAGAGTGTACAATGGAATCATTAATGAAGAAAGCAACGAATTTCCCCGCGAACAGCATCAAATTCATATTCAAGTTGAAGGTCCTATAAAGATTTATGTTGACAACAAGTGCGCAATTGATTTGACAAAGAATCCGGTCATTCATGAAAGGAGCAAGCATATTCATACCCATTACCACTTTTTACGAGACAATGTTGAGAAGAACAAGATCATGTTGGTTTATTGCAAGTCTGAAGATCAATTTGCAGACATCCTCACGAAACCTTTGATGTTTGAAGCTGTAGGCAATAAAAATCGCCTTTAAATCCTTATCAGAGAAGTTCAGAACAAAACTGCTAAAACCTCACCCGAAATAGCGAAAAAGGGAAAAACGCAGATATCTCCCAAACCGTAAGGAATTTGGCAAAACGGAGGAAGCGAACCGAAGCCTTCGGCTCGGTTCGGATGGCTCCATCTCGTCGAGATAGGCGATTTTCATATATAATTCGTCCAATTCCGACTTACGGTTTGAAAGTTACGGCCTATTCTTCAATCCATGCTCAGGAGCTCGCCTGCAACTCAAATTCGCCTGCAGTCCCAAATCCGCCTGCAGACCCAAGTCTGCCTGCTCGCCTGCAGCTCGAAATTCGCCTGCAGTCTCAAATCCGCCTGCAGACCCCAAGTCTGCCTGCAGTCCCAAACTCGCCTGCAGACTCAGCTCGCCTGCAAGCTCGCCTGTAGACCCAAGTCTGCCTGCAGTCCTAAGCTCGCCTGCAGACCCAAGCTGCAGACTCGCCAGCTCACTGTCAACTGCCCACTTGGAGTATGGGAACAGTTACATCAGTGGTCAAATCCCACAAATCAAGGGAGAGGGCACAATACTCCAGGCCCGTCAGATGGCCGTCCACAGTACGAAAGAGCGGACAGGCGCCGAAACAGCCTGCACCCTCATAAATGCGGCTCACCTCAGTTGTCCAGGTGAAGGGACGAGAGCCGCCAACGCTCGGTGGTTGGTCAGATCCACGCAAGCATCTGACAGCCGTTGTCACGCATACGAGGAGGGGCTTTCCCACTCCTATGTAGCGTGATGCAGAGCACAGCTCTTCGAATGACCATTGACGGTACGAATGAACAGCAGGACGTCTCCGAACAACGTGTGGTCACATCCCATAATTCAAGGAGTAGTCAAGCTGTCTCCCTCACATGGTCAAATCCCATGAATCAAGGGATGGCCCATGTCATCCCTTGCCTACTAAAACCCATCTTCAGCAGCATGAAGAAAGGGGATTGGCCGTTGCATATTCTGCTGGCTAATCTCCCAAAGGTTGAACCTGGACCTTTGCCAAAGGCTCCCTCATTTGAGAACCGAAGCTCCGGCTCCGGCATCAACTTCGATCGGATCGTCCAAGGGAAGCAGACTCGGCACGAGCACCGAGCGAGGCATCCTATCGCCACCTAAAGTCCCCACACAAAAACAAAGAGGGCCTTCCCTCTGCTTCTGTTGTAAATATTTGATTTGTTAGTTTGTAATAAGCTTTCTTATAAATACAAACGAAACTCCTTTCTTCGGAAGAATCAAATTTTCACCCTACAGAAGCATTTGTTAAGTTGAAGCACATTATGAGAATGAAAACTTTACAAAATTAGGATTAATGGGGGATGTTACAGTTAATCCTAATTCTAGAAGGATTTGACTTTATTATCTATAGAAATTCTGGTCTTTTATAAGAGTTTGTTTTATTAGGAATTATTAGTTCATATAATTTATTTATAGGCTTTGAGTTGTTTATCTTTAGAGTTATTATTATATTAGAACTGTTGATAGTTGAATTTTGTAAGCCTTTAAATCAACATTTATGCATCCCGGTAACTATAAGAGAAAAAGATAGAGACTAAAAGAGGCTAGATTCCATCTTTCTTCTCCTTCTCCCATATATATTATTATTTTATTGTTTGTTTTTTCCCTTCCTCTCTCTTCATATATACTTTGATTATTTAATTGCCTTTTGAATAGTTGCTCCAACAATATTTATTTGATTAATGATTTATATCTTATGAATATTAAACTATATTAAGACTGTCACTAGTAGAAAAATGACCAAACTAGACGGAACAACTTGACGAAAATTTTTCCATCTAGGTTGATCCAAACTAGACGGAATTTATTCCGTCTAGGTTGTTCCGTCTAGTTTGGAGCATTCTAAACGGAATATTCCGTCTAGAATGACAAAGTAGACAAAATATTTTTTTTAAAAAAAAGTAAAAATGTAACCTAGACGGAATTTCCGTCTAGGTTGGTCTTAATATAAGTGAAAAAAACCCTAACCTAACTCTTCTTCCCCTTTATTCAGCCACCCATATCCCAATCTACTCTTCTCCCTCTTACGCCTCAGTCTCCCCCTTCGTCGCCCCACCACCCGCTCCCTCCCCCCAGCGCTCCTCCTGCCCTCCCCATACACCCCCCTCACTCCTACCCCCTCCACCCCCATCGCTATCACACCCCACTACTTCCCTCGCCCACCCTTCACCCTTATCTCCCCTGGCCCTCCCCCACACATAGGTCACCCTTACGCCGCACACCCCTATCCCCACATCCCCCACCCTTTCCCCTTATCTCCCCCTCCCCTCCCCCGCACCCCCCCCTACGCCATCCCCTCCCCCCGCTACCCCCGACACCCCTGCCCACGCGCTTGTCGTTCCCCTACCCCCCTCTGCCCTCCGAACCCCTCGTTCCCCTGGCCCTCTGCACCCCCCATCTCCCCCACCCCCCTCCCTCCACAACTCCCCAATTCCGCCCACCCCCTCTCTCTCTACAACTCTCTCTCTTGACCCGTACATATTTTTTCCCTCTCCCGCTGTACCTCTCTCATCTCCGTCGCTCCTGCAAGTCCTCAACAACGTTCCCCCTCTCTTGTAGTCCTCAACAAAGTCCTCTCCCGCCCCATCCCGCCGATCACTCCGACTTTGTTTGGGCTTAGGATTTTAAAATCTAGAAGCAGATCTGCTAAGGTTCGATCATTCCTCCTCCTCTCTTTTTGTTTTTGGTACATAGTCACTGTAATTTCATTGATTTTTCTTAGTTTGGGATATGAAAAGTAATTTATTCTTAAATTTGAGGAGATTTTTTATTTTATTGCTCAATAATTTAGGTATGAGCTTTAACATTTTTCTCTAGATTAGGCTCCTAAGATTTTTTTTTAATTTAGAATTTAGGTGTTTTTACCAATCAGAGCAAATTTGCTTTTATTGTTCTTGATACGCGTCGATGATCTTCTGCAGGAAGTATGCCGGGATCTTCACCTTCTTCGCGGGATTTGGTTATCTCATTGGATGGTATTTGAACATCTGATGTTCTTGATTTGTGATTTTTTTATTTTTTATGCTAAAATTTAGGATTTTTATGGGAAATCAGTAGGTGATTAGGATTGTTTTAAAGGAGATGAGTGATCTCAGTTAAGGTATTGAATTGAGTTGAATGCACTTTTGGAACTAAATCTAGAGCTTTTATGCGAGGAGTTTCAGTAAATTTGAAAATTTTAGCTATTTCATGGTGTTTTTTGTTTAGTGTTGACTAGGAGTAGGAGATTATGTTTGTTTTCAACAAGAGGAATGATCTAAAGCTAATACGTAAGTTTCACTTGTTCATTTATAAATCTGCACTATTTTATTTTAAATTGTAGGTTGTCTAAAAAATTATTGCAGATAACTTATCCCCATCAAAACTGATGATGGAAGTTATAATTTGACGGTTTCCAGAATGTTACAATTTGAAAACTTTCACGTAGATCGATGAAATCTCTAATTCAACAACCTTCGCAATCAACATCAAGAGTTACAATCTGACGACTCTCATATTTTCAAGGAGCCAAGACGAAGGTTATAAAATAATGATCTTTGCAACGCTCTAGCGAAATAGACTACAAATTGACGATCTCTTCAAATTAAAAAGCAGATATCTCTCAAACCGTAAGGAATTTGGAGAAATGGACAAGAGCAAACCTAATCCTATGGGGTGGGTTTGGTTGGCTCCGTCTTGTCGAGATAGTCGGTTTTTATTTATAATTCGTCCGATTCCGACTTACGGTTTGAAAGTTATGACATGTTCTTCGCAGCAAGTTATGTTCTGAAGTCCATCTGCAAGACTGGACTTCGCCTGAACATTAGACTTAGCATGAAGCTCGCCAAGTCCGCCTGAGGCTTACCTCTGCATTCCAAAGTCAAAACGCAGAGTTCATCTCTGTGATAAAACATAGAGTTCATAGACTAAAAATGCAGAGTTCATGCAGAGCCCAACTCTACGTCCCAGGTCCAGAACACAGAGTTTATGCAGAGCCTAACTCTACGTCCCAGGTTCAGAACACAGAGTTCATATAGAGCCTAACTCTACGTTCTACGTCCAGAACGCAGAGTTCTCCTCTGCGTTTCAAAACATAGCGCAACCTCTGTGTTTTAGATTCAAAATACAGTGTGACCTCTGCGTTTCAGATTGAAAACGCAACGCGGCCTCTGTGTTCTCAGTTCCAAGTGCGGGACGACCTTTGCGTTCCCAGCCGCCAACAAAGATCCTAACCCTGCGTCCTGAACCCAGGCTGTAGAATTCATGTTCAGAACGTCAGTTTGGCGTTTGACTCGCTCAAACGTGAGCTGAACAGTTCCAAAACCATTTCCACGATTTGAGGGGATCACTGTAATAATCCATTTTTGGGGGGGGGTAGTTACACCCCTTAATCCCCTATAAATACCAGAAACTCAATTGAGTTCAGGGATCAGCTTTTTGCATCAAAGAAAGATCGCAACAGGAGAGATCGGTAATCTCTTGAGTAGAGCATCTTGGATCTTCCTTCAACAACAAAGAGTTCTTGGAGCCTTCATCATTTGATACGAGTCGCCGTGCGAGCACCTTTGATCACGGAATTATCAAAGGTGGGTTGAGAAGAAAACGACAGAAACACAAGCACAATTCAGTATATGGCGAAGGCAAATACCCTCTCTAGATTATGAGTATAAAAAGATTACAATCTCTCTCTCACAATCTCACTAGAATCGAGAACAAACTCTCAATTCTCACTAAACCCTAATACAATGATTAGAATCTCTCTTAATTCCCCCTTTTCCCTAGAAAAGTCGTCTTTCTATTTATACAAAATAGAAATCCTAAACAGTGCAGGAAAACCAGCCCAGGCCCAAAACCCGATTCGCGGTCGACCGTAGAGCCAGGCGCGGTCGACCGCGACCAGTTGACCGCCGAACCCATCGCGGTCGACCGTAACCAACGACAGAGAGCAGTCTGGGTTACAGGGTTTTGGCGGTCGACCGCCGAACCCATTGCGGTCGACCATGACTCAGTTCAAGCGAATCCTCAGAGCTGTGCACGTTCGTGGTCGACCGCCGTGACACTCGCGGTCGACTGTGAAATAGTAAAACTGTTTTTCTCGTGTTCCGACGAATCCTTCGACTTTGCTGCTTCCAACAACTCTGTCCACGACTCCTCTACACTATTCTCAAGATACCATGAGAATCACCTATCCTTAAGCTCCCATGAGGATCGCTAAGCTCCCGAAGAGAAGATACACCCGTATCATGGGTCCCCCCTTTAGGAATTTGAAGTCCCGTTCAAGTTAGAACTTCAGCTGATGAAACTCTCGAGCTCCTCTATCTTTTCTGCACCACCTGGCCTTGCTAGGAATCCAGTCTCGACGTCCGATCGGAAACAACTCATACGTTCCGCGTCTCGTCATAGTCACTGTTCGCTCTAAGTTGCAATCCTTTGTCGATGGCTTTTCTGGAAGTCTAATTGTCACGCCCTGCTTCCCAAAATACCCAGGAATCGGAACGTGAACAAGCCCGCGACGTATTAGATTAAGGAGAGTAAATAAAAATAACCATTTCTCCTTAATCTAATATGCTAAGCATCTAAAAATAAATACAATGCGAAGTCACAGGTCCCCGATCATAATCAGCAAGAATATAATGAACAAACTTATAATAAAATAATACATATCACAAATGAATATCATCCCAGACATAATATACGGGTCAAACATGCCCTTATACAAATCTGAATAAATGAATACTGAAGAGATACAAAATACACTTATCAATTAGAAATGGAAGGTAGTACAAAAGAAAACGGATGACCAATAACTAAGCTTCAGCTTTTTCTGCTCCGTCTGCAGGGCGCTCCTGCTGAGAATCCTCTGGCTCCTGATGATCTCCCAGCTGAACCTATTCTTCCTCTAAGTCTGACGTACACCAGAGAAAACAGGTGTACGTCAGCGTGTATGGCACACGACAAGACCCGACCCGACAAGGAAAATAGAACGAACGGAAATCTAATGCGAAAAACGATACGATAACAGAAATAACAAAAGAACGTACAACTAAAATCCATAAATCAACATGAAAACACTACTAAATCATGATAACATAAAGCATCCAAAATCGATCAGGTAACGAGGTCATGTAGCTAGCGATCAGTCTAATCATCCAAGTCACAAGGGCATACACTAGATGAAATTAATACTTAAAAATCTACAACATGAGACATAGTACGTCGAGCGAAATAATCTAAACAAGGAAACCCTCATGTATATATCATATGTCTCAAATTGTAGATAATTAAATATTAATCCCGATCTATGTATGAAAAGAAACACAACTGGCCTACATCTCACAAGAATCATACTTAGCCAAGAATCGAGGTCATGTAACTAACCATCCTATCTCAACTCACTGGTCCACATCTCACATAGAGTCAACACTCATATCATCGAATAACTGACTGTTCAAAAATCCTCTACGTGCACCCAATACGCCGCTACACTGGATCGGTCAGAGGGCTACACGCAATCCGATTCCGGCCTTGTTCGAACTCAAGCAAGAATCATGTGAATATCAAGCTCACGGACCAAAGTGGCTACACCGGCTCCACTTTAACCCAACAAACCAACCCCAAGCTACACTGGATCATGGGGAGGCCTGGAAGATACATCAACAGCCTTATCCGATCACATGAACATGGACTTTCCCATCCCAACTCTCATGTATTTTCTAAATCAACCATATTCCTCATTGAAACTCGGGTTCACCACCTAAACTCCATCAACACACCCACACATGTCACTAAGTTTGTTCATGACGCACGAGGCCACTAAGTCATGAACGGCTAGGGGTTCTCAAACACAATAGGAAATAATAAGTACAACCAATCATGCGCAACGATATCATGGCATATCACATAATTAAAATGAGAATTACACATTCAAAAATAATCCTTTAAATTAATAAATTTATTTACTGCATATCACATAATTAAAATGAGAATTACACATTCAAAAATAATCCTTTAAATTAATAAATTTATTTACTTCAAAGTGATTTCCTTATCCAAAATAAATCCTTTATTTCTTGTTATAATTATCCAAAAATGATTCTATTTTCCAAAATAACTCCTTTTAAATAATTATAAAAACATTCTTTAAAAATTCTTTTTAATATTTCCTCTTACAAAATAATTTCCCTTCTAATAATTAATCTAAAATAATTCCCTTTTCAAAATAAATTCTTTTAATTTATTTATAATTATTCTAAAAATATTCTTCTTCCAAGATAGTTTCTTTTAAATTATTATAATTATCTAAAATGATTCCGTTCTCAAAATAAATTCTTTTAAAATTAGCATAATCATCTAAAAATAGTTCTGATACCGAAATAACTTCTTTTAAGATTGTAATCATTCCGAAAATGTTATTTACCGGATTATCATGATTTATCTAATATTATTCATCAACAATTCCACTCAGATAATAACAATTCATAATCTAATCTATGCAATTAATTAATGACAGATATAAATTGGAAATGACGAGTCAAGAGGAGCGGGATCTTGCCTCGGGTATCATCGAACGAATCGATGTTGATAGCGCGGATCGGATCTGAGCGTGGGCACGGCGTCGGGAAGAGCTCCGGCAAGGGGTTACGGCGACGGGGCAGCGGTGAACTTGATCGGCGTACGGCGTCGGGAAGAGCTCCGGCAAGGGGTTACGGCGACGGGGCAGCGGTGAACTTGATCGGCGT
>NC_033798.1:124825931-124850157 GCF_001876935.1 Asparagus officinalis | reverse complement strand
TATATATATATATATATATATATATAGGGAGAGGTTCTAATAAAAACCTAGAGAACTAAAAACCTATCCTAACCCTCCAATCTATCTAATCCAATGGCCTAGATTTCGATGGCAGAATTGTAAATATAGACAAATTTAATACACTACATTAATGTGAAAAGGGTAAAATTGGAACAATTCATTGCATTAATGGTGACTGATTACATTGGAACAATGATACAAATTTAATACACGTCCTTTAATACTCTCTCTTACATTATAGACAAATTTCCTCTCACGTTCTCCTCTCTCTCTCCTCCATTTCCCAAAAGCTTGAACCAGCCCCCTCTCTCTTCCTCTCTCTCACCACCACAAACACCACTAACTCCTCACCGAGCTCCTCCAACTCCACTGCCCCTGAGCTCCCTCCGACGAACCGAAGCCGCTCTGACGAACCGAAGCCGCGAGTGAATCCAGATTCACTAAATTGAATCCAGATTCAGTGAACTGAAACTCGTTATCAAACAATAGCAAATCTGCAAAAATAAAAAACAAAAAGAATAAGAAACTTATGGATTCACTAAAAACCATCCTAACCATCCAAGCTTTCGCTGTAGTGAATCTCGATTCACTGCAGTGAATCTCGATTCACATCAGTGAATCTCGCTGTAAAAGGTGAAAATTTTTCATGTTATAAAATTTTATAGCTTGTTTTTGCTTAAAGATCACTTATATAAAATTGTAACTTTTTGCTTAAAATCATCAAACACGTTATATAAATGCATGAGTGAAATCTCGATTCACTCAGTGAATCTGGATTCACTGCAGTGAATCTGGATTCACTCAGTGAATCTGGATTCACTCAGTGAATCTGGATTCACTCAGTGAATCGTGATTCACTGCTGTGAATCGAGATTCACTGATGTGAATCGAGATTCACTGATGTGAATCCAGATTCATTGCTGTGAATCGAGATGGCGGAGGTCGTCGAGGAGGTTGGAGCGGCGGTAGCTGGACGTGGAGGCGCTGCTGTCGGAGCTGACGTGGTGGGAGGGGATGAGGGCGAGGTCGGAGGCGGGGATTTGGTTCGAGATGGCGGAGCTCGGAGGTGGTGATGGCCATGAGGACGGCCGATGGGTGGCGCTGGAGGTGGGCGACGAGAGAGGAGGGCGGCTTGGGGAGGAGTTCGGTGCAGCCAAGGGTGGGGACGAGCTCAGGCGAGGGCGGTGGGGGAGCGGCGGCGAGCTGGAGGCGGCACAGGTCGAGCTCATGGGAGGCGACGGTCGGCGCTTGATAGGAGTTGATGGGTGCGGTGGTGATGGTCTGAATAAGAAGAGATGGAGAGAGAGAAAGATGGGGGGTGTACGAGAGAGGTGTGACTTTTGGGGAACTCAACAGTCACATTAATTACCTCTCTTTGGAAGCTGATAAATTTACCTGATTACCCTTATGCAGCATTAATTGTCTTATAATCTCAGCCATTGAATGAATCTCAATCCAACGGAGTGGATAGGTTTTTAGTTTTTAGGATAGTGAGGTTTGCATTTGAACCTCTCCCTATACAAAATTTGTTAGAGAGTCTATTACTAAAAAACGACCATCATATATACCCAAAACCCTATTTCATTTTCTACCAGCCTATTCTTCTTTTTCCCATCCCTGTTCCGCCGCACACATTTAAAAAAAAAGGAGAGAAAACTAAAACGACGACTTCAGAGGACAGTAGGGGGTGTGTATAATCTATTGTAATTAATATATTTGTAACAGTATATATGATTAACATATTATAATTATAATGTTACATAGAACTAATAGATTATAACGTTATATATATATATATATATATATATATATATATATATATAATATTATATTAGGTTTAGGGTTAGGGTTTTAAACAAAAATAATTATAATAAATATTTACAGGTATTTAAAAATTAAACTAATTACAGAATAATTATCTACAAATAAAAACGTACCCGTTGTGCTAATACCACAGTTGGTACGAAATAGTCGAAATATACCCATATTATACAATTAAACGGAAATAATTAATAAATAAAATATATTTACTTACATTTAGAATCAAATAATTATGGGATAATTATATACACAGTAAAACGTACTAGTTATACTAATACGACAGAAAATATGTAACAATAGAAATAATATAGCAAATTATACAAATAACATGTAATTAATAATACAAACGTATTATTCAAAAATATGCGTAATAATAAAAATAATACAACGTATTATTCAAATTGACATGTAACAGCATCGATAATGTAACATATAATTTTTTTTATAAATTTTCACCGCATAAAATTAATTTATAAATATTAATATCATTTAATTAAATATAAAACTTAGAGTTTAAATAATAAAAAATTGTAGAAATTCAAGAAAATACAAATACTCTTTTAAAAATTATAATTATATATTTTAAAATACTAGAAAATTATTTTAACTAGTATCAAAATTTTACGGTCATTACACTAATGCCCAGCGAGACAAACTTCTTGTTTGCATTCACTAATCTCTTCGCTCGCATCACCGTTCCCAAGCTTGTCTCCTTCGGAAGAGATGCCGAACGAAATATGAACTTTTCACCATCCTTAGTAATGGTGTACTTCTGAGCCCGCCTCTCGTAGATCGCATATATATCCCATAAGTACGAATTGCCTACTATAATCTGACAAACATCCAATGGAACGACGTCGCACGTGAGCTCATCAATATACGACTCGTGGAGCGCAAATCTGACAGTGCATTGATCAACTACACTCAGTTTCTCCTTCTTCTGAATCCACCCCAATGGATAGGGCTTCGGATGTTTGATCGTCTTCAGACCCAGCTTCTGCACCAATGCCTCGGATATCAAATTCTTCTCGCTACCCAAATCAACAATGGCATCAACCAAACTGGTCTTCACTTGCAACTTAAGAACAAAGAGTTGCTCCCTCGGGTCTTCGTCCTCTTTCATGGTCTGTTTCCCCGCCATAAGGTTGAGACTGCTGTTGGGTTCTGTCATCCCCGGGACTTCCTTCGGACCTTGAGCTATTATGTATGTCTTTTTCTCCTCCTTCCTCTTTAACCCTATTGGCTTCAGATGAGGATACTCTCCCAGCATCGATCAGCTTCGTGTCCTGTCTTCTCGCAGTGACTAGAAATCAACCCTGCTTTCCCTGGACCACCCTTCTTCTTCTCCTCCTTAGATTGAGAACCACTAGACTCGCCTCCCGTCTGTTTGGAGTCTCCCTTAGCCTCGTTGCCCTTCTTTTGCTTGCCCTCGAGGGCAATAGCCTTCACGCTCGCCTCTGCAATTGATTCCACCGTGAATAGCTTCATCTCCTTTCGGATGTAATCGCTCAATCCCGCCATATACTTCATAAACACGGAATATTCCTTTGTCGCAATATTAAGGACCATCGCCTGTTGCTGGAACTCCGTGGTGTATTCTTGAACGGTTTGATTGACCCTTTGGCGCAAGCCGTACCACTTGTACCAACGCTCTTTAAGGAATTCCACCGGGTAAAACTTCTTCCTCAGTAATTCCTTGAACTTGTTTCATGACACCGCCTTCTTCTCCTGCTTGCAGTAGGATTTCCACCACGTCAACGCGTGTCCTGAAAGCTTCAAAGTCACGAACACAATCTTCTCTTTCGACGAATAGCCATAAAGAGTAAAATACGTCTCCATCCGCTCGATCCAGTCATCAAGCCTCTCGACGTCAACACTCCCATCATAAACAGGAATCTCCACCTTGAAGTCAATCTTCAGGTTCTGATAAGAATTCTTACCCCATTGATGTAATGCAGTCTTAACGGTCTCCTCCTCCTCGTCAGAATCTGAATCTACTCTCTCCACATCGGACTCAACAATTTCCTTCGAAGAAGATTCACCTTGTTTGCCACCTCCATGGATAAGACTGACGAGTTGTGTGAGAGTCGAACCTATCATCTCGATCTGCTTCTCCAATGCATCAATCCTCGCTGAATTGTCTCCTTCAGCCATCTTCTTCTTCCTTAAAACCTGGACTCCTTCCAAAGAAATAATGATCTCGCCAAGTTTCTTGTATTGGGATCGAGTAAGGACCATGCACAGGATGCCCCTTCACTGGATCTGATGCTCTGATACCAACTTGATACGAGTCGCCGTGCGAGCATATTTGATCGCGGAATTATCAAAGGTGGGTTGAGAAGAAAACGACAGAAACATAAGCATAATTCAGTATATGACGAAGACAAATATCCTCTCTAGATTATGAGTATGAAAAGATTACAATCCCTCTCTCACAATCTCACTAGAATCTAGAACAAACTCTCGATTCTTACTAAACCCTAATACAATGATTAGAATCTCTCTTAATTCCCTCTTTTCCCTAGAAAAGTCGTGTTTCTATTTATACAAAAATAGAAATCCTAAACAGTGTAGAAAAACCAGCCCAGGCCTAAAACCCGACTCGCGGTCGACCGCAGAGCCAGGCGCGGTCGACCGCGGCCAACACCTGAGACTTAAATAAGTTACAGGGTTTTGGTGGTCGACCGTCGAACCCATCGCGGTCGACCGTAACCAACGATAGAGAGCAGTCTGGGTTATAGGTTTTGGTGGTCGACCGCCGCACCCATCGCGGTCGACCGTGACTCAGTTCAAGCGAATCCTCAGAGCTGTGCATGTTCGCGGTTGATCGCCGTGACACTCGCGGTCGACCGTGAAACAGTAAAACTGTTTTTCTCGTGTCCCGACGAATCCTTCGACTTCGTTGCTTCCAACAACTCTGTCCATGACTCCTCTACACTATTCTCAAGATACCATGAGAATCACCTATCCTCAAGCTCCCTCTACACTATTCTCAAGATACCATGAGAATCACCTATCCTCAAGCTCCCATGAGGATCGCTAAGCTCCCGAAGAGAAGATACACCCGTATCATAGAATCACCTATCCTCAAGCTCCCATGAGGATCGCTAAGCTCCCGAAGAGAAGATACACCCGTATCATCATTGGCTTATTAACCGATTTTCGGTTCAAAACAACTCTTTTTCAAGAGTTTAAACTCACTCTGAGTTATCAACTCGTCAAGAGTTTTAAACTTGCCACACAAGTTCTCCTTAACGTCAATCAAGAGGAATCAACCATGTTCTACAAAGCGAGGTGGTCAGATCATCAATGAGATGCAAACTCGATACGAACATCAAGGGAGGCATCTCATCGCTATAGTGAAGAACCCAGAGTTAAACAAAGGGGAGGATCTCCGTCGATCTTCTTCTCTTTTGTAAATCGGGATTCCGATGTAAGAAGATTGTAATTTTTTTTCCTAAGTTAGTTAGAGAGAAATTGTATTGAAAGAATTGTATTCATTTTTTTCTAAGTCAGTTAGAGAGATAATACAATAATTTAATTTTCGATTGTCTTCTTACATATTTTCCACCAAACATAGACATTACCTTTTAAGTGTCTCTCTATGGTAATGCTTCATGCAGATGTGAGCTTGTTTTTTAGAATTGTTTCGTACCTGATGAAAACATACTTGGACAATAGGGAAAAGGTAATCATTCAAGGTTTCTAAAGTTTATTTTATTTCTTGATTTAGATGTTAGGTTGTGCATCATTGGTGCACATATTAGAACATGGTTTAAAGATAACTGGAAATTCAGCCTCTTGTGAAGGGATATTTATGTCTATGTTGGCTACTTGTTGCAACTATACCTATCAAAAAATATTAATGTCCGTATTGAGTATCGATTTTAATGCACATTCATCAATTGAAAGTGAATCTTAGTACATAGTAAACCAGTACCGATTGCATTCTTTTATGCTCTATATCACAAGCATAAAGCATTTACAAGATAACTTAGAGCCAACTATAATTGCATTCAGGTTGCATATTGTTAAGACCCAAATCAATCCGTGTTTCTTCAATTAAGTTCTACAACTCATAAATCATTTCTCCCTCAAAATACTCAATAGACTTGACGATGACCTCCATGGCCTATTGCATGCCTCAGTAGTGAATTTAATCAATGGCATTGGCTTATTATAATACCTTTCATTACATTTTGGATATGGCGTTAGACATTTGTTAATTGTGAGAAGCTTTTGTTCTCTCCTATTTATGCTTGCTTATGTTTTATATTCCATTGATTTGTTCTATTGGATTTTCTGTTTCTTATTTAGATTTTTTTATCCTGTATTAATACAAGAAGAGGACATGCGTTTGGAGAATGTATACTACTCTGAGATGAAGGATGTCAGTTTCTTTGATTCGGATTGGGAATAATATTGCTTTGTCTCTACTTCTCTTCACATCTGTAAATTTACCTTTCTCATGGCTTTCTCGAACTCTTTCATTGTATAAATCCTTGACGTGTGAAAATTAGTTATTGTCTATGTAAATAACTTATGTTACACTCTAGTATTTTGGTGAATGTATTATTTGAATATATTTGTATTTGATATTGAAATATAATTAGATTGGGTTGGATATGAACATGATTTGGTGTTGGATATTATATACCGTGGAACGTAGATTCTGCAACAAAAAAAACTATAGCGGAGCAACCTAGACGGAATTCCGTCTAGGTCGCCAACCTAGATGAATTTCTTACTTCCGTTTAGGTTGATGTCCATCTAGATTAACAACCTAGACGGAATCAGACTAGACGGAGCAAACTAGACGGAATTCCGTCTAGTTGTGCCAATCCAGATGGGAAATAGAGCAATCTAGACAGAAATTTCTGTCTAGGTTGCTCGTTTTTCTACTAGTGTGTGCTTTCATTTTTGTTAAGAAAATTTGGTTTAAAATCTAATATAATGAAAGTTTGTCAAAATCAGTAAAAGTTCAATTAATGTAAAATGGACCAGAAACATAACATCATTCGTGTAATAATGTAAATTATAATTCATGTAATAATGCAAATTATAAGAGATAAAATTTTAAACTTATATTTGATAATCAAATGAATCAAATATAAATCTAGTTAAATTCTATTCATTTATACAACTATTTGTTTGTGGTTAAATGAACTTTCAAATCGGTCATAACGAAATAGTTAGAAGTGAATAATTTACTAATTATTTGGTCCATTTCCACCCTGATTTTCCATTGATTACTTCCTTCGATGAGAATGATTCTGCTCATTATAAATTGTTGGATGATGCTTTAATTAGTTGCATCTAAATTTTCTTCAAAATATATCATATTGGTTCATTTCCCGACCGAAAACTGTTAGGAAAGGAAATTTCCCTCGGGACTAAAAAGTTAGAAAGGAGATAAAAGTCAGTAAGAAAGAGATAAAAGCATAGACAGTTGGTTTCTTGGTAGGGACGGAAACACGAACCACATAGTTAAGAAATAGTTTGTCTTATTCGGTTATTTTTAGATTCGGCACTCTATTAATTAACAGTAAACAAATAATTTATAATACTCGGTTTATAAGCGAATGTAATTTAACAAAATAAATATCCAGTTTGATTGCTTATCAAATATTTATTTTAAATTTGATCTTATATTACTTGTATATTACACAGATGATATTACGTGTTTTAACCCATTTACAATTTTCACTTTGACATTTGTACTAATTTTGAGAGACCTAAAAGGGTTCCAAAATAAATTTCAATCAAATATTCAAATTAAACATGCATAAATCATAGTTATAAAAGGATTAAATGCTATTAAAAATTAAATTCTTTAGAAAAGATGGAAGTAATTCTAACCAAATAAAACTATTTTCTTGATTAAATAGTCTAACATTCATAAACTATTAACTAGTAATCAAATGAATATATTTACTATCGCAAAATTTCTTTTGTTCGAATTCAAGAGGTTTACAGAAAGAAATTCATATTCGAATTCGAAGATGTTAAAAGAAATACAAATATGAACACCTTCGTAGTGATCCCATTTGATTCATCTCCAGCCATATATCTTGAAAGCCATCTTCCCAGAGAAAGCGAAATGTAAAACAGGGACTGAGGAATTCAGATACTAATGAATAATCTACCTTTCTAAGAAAAATAAATTTATAATTAATAGATGATTATGATTTATATTGAGTGAGAAGTGTGAAGAGTGCAAGTCAAAGAGATAAATTGATCGTTATCTCTGACATAAGGCATAATGTCTAAGATGTAAATGACAAACTATGATTTATGAAGTGATATATTTAATGTCGAATAAGTTGAGAGAATTCAAATTCACAAACGAAGATGTTCATGCCCCTTTCCCCTCTTAACGTTCAAGTCCTTCAAGATGAGTAGAGAAGACGTTTCACTAAAGCTTGGATAAGTAGACAGAAGAAAAATATGATGTAGCGGAAGTGTAAACAAAAGAAATAACTATTCATTTTCGTATGAGCAAAACAATACAAACCCTAGAAAATCCTAGGAAGAAAACTTCTGAAATAATAATAACCAATCTAAAACCCTACATGAATGAATGCATTCCCCTTATACTACAAAACAATGAAAAAGTACCAAACTATAATTTTCCTAAAGCTAAGAGAAATCCTCACATCAAAAAATTCTATAAAAACTAGAAAACTAAAAGTAACCCGAATTCCACGCGCAATTGAGCCTAAATATGAATTGTTAGATCTAAATCAAAACTTGAGATCTAAAACCATATAGCCATGATTAATTCAAAGAGATTAACAATAATCTAAAAGAGCGGAAGCTTATACCTGAATCCATTGCTTGATCTTGAGATGAGTTTTGATCTTCTAACCTTAGGGTTTCTCTAAATCCGAATTTCTCTAGCTAGATGGGGGTGTAGAGAATTAGAGAATGTAACACTAGGTTAGGGACCATAACCCCTTATTTATAGATGTTGTACTTTTGTAATTTAGCCCCTCAATAAATCACAATTACAACCTGGTATCTGCACATATAACCCCATGACTTATTTAAATACCAAATTAACCCAACTTAATTGATCACTTTAGTGGGTTATCCTGAAAGATAGCAATACACATTGATTAATCATATGTGCCCACAAATAGATTTATTAGATTAAATCCAACAATCTCCCACTTGGGCACCATATGATTCCTTAAATTGTGTATAACCTTATGAGCTCAAAAAATGCTATCACTGAAAAGGTATTTCCGAACAATCTCGTCCATTGACTATATCAATATAGGATCAAAGCGGCATTCGTCACATTTATCGTGACTCGACCCATCAATGGTCACATATACCAATACAATCAAACGACATAGATCAATCATGGATGTGCAGCATGAAAATTACATGCAATGTGATCAGTACATGTCTATTTTCAACTGGTCCTCCTTAGTGAGGTCAAAACCAAACATAATGTAACAGAGTGTCTTAACTGAATACTTTATTCTGATCAGACAATACAACCAAACATAAAGCACCACAAATACAAACTCCCACTAAAACATAATATCCTCAAATAATACCACACCCATATGAGCAGTATGCTCATGAAAGACCTTAGGTGGCAATCCCTTAGTAAGAGGATCAGCTATCATGGAGTTTGTCCCAATGTGCTCTATGGATATCTGTCCACTCTGTACCCTTTCTTTCACAACCAGGAACTTAATGTCAATATGTTTTGACTTAGTTGAGCTCCTGTTGTTATTGGAATACATTACTGCAGATTTATTGTCACAATATAGCCTTAGTGGTCTTTCAACATTTTCCAAAATGCGCAGTCCCGTGACAAAATTTCGCAGCCATATTCCCTGATTGGATGCCTCATAGCAAGCTACAAATTCTGCTGCCATAGTGGAGGAAGCTACTAGTGTTTGTTTGACACTTTTCCATGATATAGCTCCTCCTGCTAACATATAAATGTAGCCTGATGTAGACTTCCTGCTATCTTGGCATCCAGCAAAATCAGAGTCCGAATACCCAATGACCTCTAATTTCTCTGATTTTCTGTATGTGAGCATGTAATCTTTTGTTTTCTGAAGATACCTCATAACCCTTTTGACTGCTATCCAATGATCCATACCAGGGTTGCTTAAGTATCTGCCTAACATCCCAACAATGTACGCAATATCCGGACGCGTACATACCTGAGCATACATTAGACTTCCTACAGCCGAAGCATAAGGAATCTTCTGCATTTCCTGAATTTCAAGGTTACCTTTAGGGCACTGATTGAGACTAAACTTGTCTCCTTTAGCAACAGGGGTGTCACCTGGTCTGCAATCTTGCATGCCAAACCTTTTAAGTACCTTATCGATATAGCTCTTTTGTGATAATCCAAGAATACCCCGAGAGCGATCTCGATGTATCTGGATCCCTAATATAAAAGAGGCGTCCCCAAGATCTTTCATCTCAAAATTCTTTGATAGAAATCTCTTGGTTTCGTGCAACATGCCTATATCATTAGTGGCAAGCAAGATGTCATCCACATACAGAACCAGAAAAATATACTTACTCCCACTGAACTTGTGATATACACAGTCATCAACAATGTTCATCTCAAAACCGAACGAGATAACTATTTGTTGAAACTTATGATACCATTGACGAGGAGCTTGCTTGAGTCCATAGATGGATTTCCTTAATTTGCAGACCATATTCTTTGGGTCTCCCGACACAAAGTTTTCTGGTTGCACCATATAGATCATCTCATCAATGTCTCCATTGAGAAATGCAGTCTTAACATCCATCTGATGTAACTCAAGATCATAATGAGCAACAAGTGCCATGATTATTCTGAAAGAGTCTTTCGATGAAACCGGAGAGAAAGTCTCTGTATAATCAATGCCTTCCTTTTGAGTATAGCCTTTAGCCACAAGACGTGCCTTATACCTCTCCACATTACCGTTTGCATCCCGCTTGGTTTTAAAAATCCATTTACAACCAATTGGTTTTGCACCTTCTGGTAATGGGACAAGTTCCCAAACCTTATTGTCTTGCATAGACTTGTACTCTTCATTCATGGCATCAATCCACTGTTGAGAGTTAGAACTTTTCATGGCCTGAGAGAAGTTGATTGGATCATCTTCTAACATTCCACTACTTTCCTCATGTTCTTGGAGAAATACAATATAATCATCCGGAATAGCATTTCTCCTTTCTCTCGTGGATCTCCTTAATGGCACTGGTTCTTGAGGTTGTTGAGTTTGTTCTTCTGGAACAGGGAGTTGTTCAACATTATCATCTTGAGGTTCCGGATTTACTTCTTGAGCAACAACAGGTATAGGAACCTGAATATTGTCAAAAGTAACTGTATGGATTGGATCTGAAGCCAATTCCTCCTCAAAACTAATGTCTCTAACCTTATTTCTCCCCCCAAACTCAACATCCTCAAAGAATGTTGCTGTTCCCGTCTCAAAAATGTTCCTTATAGTGGGATCATAAAACTTAAAGCCCCTAGAGCGTTCAGAGTATCCAATAAAGTAGCTGCTAACTGTTTTGGAGTCCAATTTCTTTTCATTTGGCCTATAAGGCCTTGCCTCAGCTGGACATCCCCAAATATGTAAATGCTTTAAACTGGGCTTTCGACCAGTCCAAAGCTCATAAGGTGTTTTAGCAACTGCTTTACTTGGTACTCTATTCAGAATGTAAGCTGCTGTCTTAAGTGCTTCTCCCCAGAGTGACTCTGGTAAAGAAGAATGAGCAATCATACTTCTTACCATATCCTTAAGAGTCCTGTTTCGTCTTTCAGCTACACCATTCATGCTAGGTGAACCCGGCATGGTGTACTGTGGGACGATACCGTATTCCTCTAGGTATCTAGCAAATGGTCCTGGACGTTGTTCACCTGAACCATCATATCTACCGTAGTACTCACCACCACGATCAGATCTGACGGTTTTAATTCTTCTGTTGAGTTGATTCTCAACTTCAGCTTTATAGGCTTTGAACATGTCCAGAGACTCAGATTTTTCATGAATAAGATATAGGTGCCCATAACGTGAGTAATCGTCTATGAATGATATAAAATATTGTTGACCATTCCAGGATTCCGTAGGGAATGGCCCACAAATATCCGTATGTATCAATTCTAAGACATCCGAAGATCTGTTGGCACCTAATCTTTTCACTTTGGTCTGTTTTCCCTTGATACATTCAACACATACGTCGAAGTCCGAAAAATCAAGGGAATCCAAAATGCCATCAGACACAAGACGCTCAATTCTACCTTTTGAGATATGACCTAAGCGCTTATGCCATAATGTCGCCGAATTTTCCTTATTTAATTTACGCTTAGTACCACGTGATTCCACATGCAAGGATTCATTGTAAGAAGCAATTGTATCAAGCAAATATAGGTTGTCATAAATACTCAAGTAACCGGTTCCCACAACATTTGAATTAAAAGATAAACTGAATTGACTGTTTCCAAATGAACAAGAATAACCTGATTTGTCCAATACAGAAACAGAAACCAAATTCCGTCTAAAAGACGGTACTACAAAAGTATCTTTTAAATCCAAATAATAACCAGTTCCTAACAACAACCTAAAGTGCCCAATTGCTTCCACATCTACCGATTGTCCGTCGCCCACAAAGATGTGTCTTTCAACATCACTTGGCTTTCGGTAGCTCAGGCAACCCTGCATAGAAACACTTATGTGAGTAGTAGCACCAGAGTCTAACCACCAAGTGTTTCTAGGTACTGAAGCTAAATTAACCTCAGAACAGACCAAAGCAAGGAACGTACCCTTATTATCACGCCAGGCGTGATATTTTGTACAGTCCTTCTTTACATGTCCAGGCTTCTTACAGAAGAAACAACCCTGATTATCCTTATGTTGTTTCTTCTCAACTGGACCCTTAGCAGCTTCCTTATCATTCTTCCTTTTCTTGCCCTTATCCTTAGAGGCATAGGCCAAATGAGCACTTTCTGTCTTATCTTGCTTCAACCTGTCTTCTTCTTGCACACAGTATGAAATGAGCTCATTTAGAGTCCATTTCTCCTTTTGACAGTTATAACTGACCTTAAATTGGTTAAACTGTGCAGGAAGAGACAACAAAACCAGATGCACTAATAACTCGTCACAAAGATCGAGTTTAAGTGCCTTAAGCTTTGAAGCAATATGAGACATTTCCATAATGTACTCCCTGATATTTCCTTTGCCCTTATACTTCATTGAAATCAAGCGAGCTAAAAGCGTGCTTGTTTCTACCTTATCGTTTTTCGCAAAACGCTTCTCAATTTCGGCAAGGAAATCTTTAGCCTTAGTAATCCCTTCGGATTCTATGCCCCTGAAGGCTTCCGGAACGCCGCGCTTAATGATCATAAGACTCATGCGATTTGAACGCTCCCACTTCTCATGCTCCTTCTTTGCATCAGGAGTGCTATCCGCATTGAGAGGTTGGGGTTGTTCAGTTCTTAATGCATAGTCAAGATCCATGCAGCCAAGAACAATTAATATGTTCTCTTTCCAAACCTTGAAGTTTGTCCCATTTAGCATGGGAATTGAGTTGATGTTAGCAGAAATTGTTGCAGCAGATGCATTAGCTGAAATAAAACAAAAGAATGCTCACATCAATAACCATAATCAATAAAATTCAAATAATGACAATCCCCATCCAAGATACCGGCACAACATTAATATCAAGTCTTTGGACAGTAATATTAACTTGTAAGTGATACATTGTTGCAATGATCAAACATTAACAATAACTCATGTCAAATAATGAAACTATCTTTGGATCGATTCATTATTCACATGTAAACCTTATAATTGTCACACGCTTATCATCGCAGATGTGTATACAGTCTAAATAAATATTAACCTTCCTTTGGGCCGATTAAATATTTACACGAAAGCATACACACAAACATCTCACATTCCTCATGAACAATCTACACAAGAGAGGTTACTTTGGCAACTTCTTGTTTCAATTAATCAATTGGAGTGAGAGACAACCTTAATACCTTAGTGTCATAATATTTGAATTAAATAATTGATTAAAAACCGAATTAGATTTAAATTAAAAAATTTAAATCAACTGAATTTCCAAAAACTTAATTGGGGTCTCACAGCTTAATTAGGGCCCATAACTTAATTGAATAAATTAAGTATACCAAAGTGGACCCATGAAAAACCGAGGCTTAACCATAATGAACACGAAGTTCCCTTAACTTCGAACGCGAGGTTCGACTGTATTGAGTACGAGACTCACTTAAGCACGAACGCGAGGTTCGTCTGAAAATGAACGAACGCGAGGTTCGTTTGATAAAAGAACGCGAGGTTCAACTTGGGAACGAACGCGAGGTTCGTTTAAAAAATGAAAGCGAGGTTCAACTGAAGTACGAACGCGAGGTTCGTCTGAAGTATGAACGCGAGGTTCGTCTGAAGTTCGAACGCAAGGCTCGACTGAAGCACGAACTCGAGGTTCGTCTGAAGCTCGAACGCGAGGCTCGACTGAAGTACGAACGCGAGGTTCGTCTGAAGTTCGAACGCGAGGCTCGACTGAAGCACGAACGCGAGGTTCGTCTGAAGCTCGAACGCGAGGCTCGACTGAAGTATGAACGCGAGGTTCGTCTGAAGTTCGAATGCGAGGCTCGACTGAAGCACGAACGCGAGGTTCGTCAAAATTGAACTTGACGCTCACCTGAATTGAACGCGAGGTTCACTTTAGAACGAACGCGAGGTTCGTTAAAATTGAGCTTGACGCTCACCTGAGTTGAACGCGAGGTTCACTTTAGAACGAACGCGAGGTTCGTTAAAATTGAGCTTGACGCTCACCTGGGTTGAACGCGAGGTTCACTTTAGAACGAACACGAGGTTCGTTGAGCGCGAAGCTCGGTTAAAATTGAACGAACGCGAGGTTCGTTTGAGGTAACCACCTCCTTAATTTTCGCCACGTTTCACGCACGCACGAACCCTTAGGGTTTCAAATTGAAACTACCGCCGACAAACCCAAAAATCTTTGATTTTTATTTTCAAAACAGATCCAGAATTGGAAAAGGTTGAAGAAAAAAATCAAAGAAAAATCCAAAAAATTCCAAAAAGTTACTGTTCACCCGAAAAACTTTTCGTTACTGTTCATCCGAACAAAAATTTTACTGTTCGTCTGAACCCAAAAAATTTTACTGTTCATCCAAACCCAAAAAATTTTACTGTTCATCCGAACAAAAAAAAAATTGAATCTTTAACCAGAGATTTAAGATCAAAAAACCCAATAAAACTTAAACCCTAAGAATCAATCAAGGTGGCTCTGATACCACTTGTTAGATCTAAATCAAAACTTGAGATCTAAAACCATATAGCCATGATTAATTCAAAGAGATTAACAATAATCTAAAAGAGCGGAAGCTTATACCTGAATCCATTGCTTGATCTTGAGATGGGTTTTGATCTTCTAACCTTAGGGTTTCTCTAAATCCGAATTTCTCTAGCTAGATGGGGGTGTAGAGAATTAGAGAATGTAACCCTAGGTTAGGGACCATAACCCCTTATTTATAGATGTTATACTTTTGTAATTTAGCCCCTCAATAAATCACAATTACAACCTGGTATCTGCACATATAACCCCATGACTTATTTAAATACCAAATTAACCCAACTTAATTGATTACTTTAGTGGGTTATCCTGAAAGATAGCAATACACATTGATTAATCATATGTGCCCACAAATAGATTTATTAGATTAAATCCAACATGAATACCTTTGAACATGAATATTATTTGGAACCGCGAATTAGTTTTATGTGATCTTTCTAAAAGCATACAGTAATAAAAGATTCTATAAAGCGAGTTAAAAGATATGATCCTCCAAAGTTGCATCTTCGAATCTGACCAAAAATACTCTTTCGTTTCAATCATCCGACTTTCGTATGATTGGATTTCTTACGAAAAACATCAATTATTGCCTTTGCATCCCCCCACCCCTACCCCACAACCCACCTAATTATAATAAGCTTTTGAAAGATGATACTCTAAATTGCGCTTGAAGAAAACCCATAAGTATTTGTATTTATAATTATAAATTGTGACGAGGAGCTTGCACAAGTCACGCGTGTAACATTTATCTTATATTGGTAGTGAAGTCTTATAATTTCTCCATTCATGCGTGTTGTGTTTGAAGAGGAAGAAATTTATAGGGTCGATCACAAAAGGTCCAATTATCAACAGAATTCCTAAACGCTATGATAAAGATTGATAATGATACTGCCACCAAATAACAAAACAAGAGGAAGTGACGTAGCTCTAAGAAAAGCAAACCATATATAGCAAACAAGAATTCAGCTACTCAAAAAAAAAAAAAAAAAAAAAAAAAAAAAAAAAAAAAAAAAAAAAAAAAAAAAAAAAAAAAAAAAAACACAAAAAAAAAAAAAAAAAAAAACAAAAACAAAAACAAAAACAACAATAATAAGAGAAACAAAAAATAAATAGTACTTAATAATCTTTTGAAAAATATTGCTAATCCACATAAGTTTTTATTAGTTTTAAGGACATAATCACAGCCTTAGTTTGTTAGTCTCTTCTAATCAAATATTTATAGGGTTAGTACCAGTTTTTACTACTACTATGATGCACCAAACTCATTTTCATTATTCTTCTAAATAATGTTTAAGGTTCCTCATAATAAAGCGTCTTTTTCTTGCTTGCTTCCATATAAGTTCATTTTACAAATATTATATCTTCTACATATAGTAACAGTTAACTAGATTTATCTATTTTCTTGGAGGCGTACGTTGAATGATAATTAATCATTGAACTTTTATTTTTACACAAAAACAGTCATAAGACGTCATACGTTCTGAGCAACTAATGTTTGATGCTTCATGTAAATATAATGGTATTGATATTTCCACAAGTTATTAACCATAGGCTCTATGCATATTTTTCTGACTTATAATTGATATTAAGTTTTAGGTATTGCTAATGTCTGTGAAATATTGGAGGTAACTAAAATTTTAATTCATTTTTGAAAAAAAGAATGGTGATTTTTTTTTAAAGAAAAATAGGGCATTTCCCTATCAGTATATATAAACGAAACCCAAAAATCGGATTACAATAGAAGATATCTTCTTATGAATGAGGCGTCGTCTCCGAGATGGAGAGAAGAGCCCATTCATTAGAAGATGTCTTCAGAATAAAAAGCCAAAAACAACAACCAACTAAAGCCCAAAAACAAGAAAATGCAAAAAAGAAAAACTAACCAAACTGTTGTGCATATACAAAAAACGGGAATACTATCAGCAGGTCAGGGCATAGAGTTGCTATCAGCACTTGATTCAAGAATGTCTTGGAGACCAGACGAACGTATGAGCTTCTTCATCTTGAGCGACTTCTTGGAGATGGAGGCCCCTGACCAGAAGCGAAGGAGGTTAACAGTCTTCTTGATGAGGATCAGAGGGGAAGTCGAAATATTTGAGAAGACTATGTCGTTACGAGCTTTCCATAAGACCCAACTAATAGTGGGGAAGCAGATGCCCCATAGTAGGCGAACGGAGGCATGAAAAGAGGGGTTAGAACAGATTGCTAAACAATCTTCAATGCTAGGTGGAAGGGAGCCAAAACCCTGTTTGAGGAGAAAAGGGGCCCAGACTTGTTGTGCCAGGTTACATGATAGGAAGAGATGATCGTGAGTTTCTTGTTCAGAGCAAAACGAACAACAAGAATCCGCTAACCACCCTTGAGAGGCAAGTCTGTCTTTGGTCTTCAATCTGAGAGAACTGAGGAGCCAGAAAAAGATTTGAACTTTCACTACAACACCTGAAATCAACGATAGCGGCCGAAAAACGCTATGGTTTTATTTAATAGCGTTTTAATCAACGCTGTGTCCGAACCCGCTATAGTAGGTCTGTGGCTTTACATAGCGTTTCCCAAAACGCTATCAAAACGTTTCCAACCATAGCGTTTTTATGTAGCTATAAAAGAGTATTCACTAGCGTTTATATATTGCTATGACAAATATCTTTTATAGCTACATAAAAACGCTATTATTTAGTTTCTAACCATAGCGTTTTTATGTAGCTATAAAAGAGTATTCAATAGCGTTTCTATATTGCTATGACAAATATCTTTAATAGCGGTTGAAAAACGCTATTAGTTATTTTTCATTCATAGCATTTAAACGCTGCTATTATCTTACATTTGATAGCGTTCGAGTTACTACAATGGCGTTTCAGTGAATGTTGTCTTTCTTCTTTTAATAGCATTTCAGCAATTGTTTCCACTTCTTATAGCATTTCAGTTGTGCCTATAAACCTTTGAGGTTGAACTAGAAATAACTCCAAATTGTGACAACCATAAAAGCAAATATTTCATTTAAAGATTCAAACTGATACATAACCAAGTTGTAGCATACAAGAAGAGTCAACACAAATGTGCCAAAAAACAAATACTAGTCTTTGGATAGTCCAACATGGAGTACAAGAAATTAACCATAGTACACAGAACAACAGAAACTAAATTTGTTGCATTAAATATGACTTGGAAGACTCATCATCTTTAACAATTGAGTACTTGTACAGCTACAAAGTCTACCCAGCACCCAGGTCAATCCTGTCGAATCACTGCAGAAAACGAGATATATAATCTTATCTATAACCTAGACTTGCAGCAATTGTTTGCACCATGTTTCAAACTGACGCCAAGGAAAGATGAAACACTGCAGAAAATCAATTCCAAGTCAATCAACATACCTGCAGCATATTCCAAAGATCCCGGAGCTCATGAAACATCTGAAGCTCACGCTCTAAGCGATCAAGGTCATCAACCATAGCCGTCGCCAGATCCGGACATCCTATGTCCCTAATCAAATTTATCTTGGAATCGAGGTAGGGCTTAAATTGGCGAAGAGAAAGTCCGTCGTGGAGGAGTTTGCCAATTATAGCAGTCAGGGAGGAGAAATAAGAGCGGACTTCTACGCTGATGATGATCTTCTCAGGGTCATTCCCCGATAACAACTCCTTAACGAGGACATGAAGCTGAGAAGGAAGCCCTACACAAAGAAGAGAAATTCGTCAAAAGCCTCAATAAGGAAATGAATGGCTTTGCTCAGTTAATTGAATTATACCTCCTCCCCCTCGAGTCACTGGGGGTGGTGGAGATGTAAGGACTGTAGCTGCATCAACTGGTGGAGTTGGTCGTACAGCCGGCTCAACAGGGTCAGCCTTAACAAAAGCCCCTGTCAGGCACAAAACAGAAACATCATATTATAGTTGCATTAGTCAAGGAATTAGCTAGTCCTATAGTTAGCTTGAGAAGAGGCACGCACCTTCAAAATAACCGTTCCCGGGAGTCTGAGGGAGTACAGACTCAGGAAACATATCCTGAGGCGGCTGGCCATCGATCTGAGGAGAGTCATACATGAAGCTGAACATAGAAGTGTCCATAGGCAGGCCCTCCCCATCGAAGTCATCAATCGAAAAATCTGACATAAAAAGATATAAGGGAAGAGGAAGGAAACTATGGCCAATAGAGACAAGTTACCTCTTGAAGATGTACCTGGAATCACCGAACTGGGTCCTTCATTGACAGACTCCCCAACATGGGCGGTCTCTGCAGGCTTTTCTACCTGGTGCGGTGAGTCAGGCTCACCAGGAGATGCACAATCATCAGGACTCATCTCGCCTTCCTCACGATATCCTGCATAGGATGGGAAAGCATGAGCCAGAAGTTCTAAACGATCAAGAAAATGATCTATAGAATAGACGTTACCTCCGTCACTAACAGGATCCTCATCAGCCAAGTCCATCTCAGATGCTCGTGAATTTGCATGCGGCTTGTGGGCTAATCTTTTCCGCCTATCAGCACGGACAGCAATCGAAGGTCTTGCCCGGGTAAAAGGACGGAATTCGTCGTCACTATTGGTCGCTGTCCCTGAAATATCAAATAGTGGTCAGGAATAGCAACTTGGAAATGCAGAGAAAAAGAAAAAATAGGTGACTAACCTTGCTCCAAATCTGCCTCGTAGTCTTCAGGGTCTCCGCCTGAGGCCTCTCCAGCAGAACTAAAGGCCCTGTGACCTTCTGCATCAAGTCGGCGGGTCTTGCCCTGAGCCCTCTGTGATCGAGCACCGTCCTGGATAACACGAGAATCAAGCTGAGAGGCTTCTTCGGCCACCAACTCTTCGATAGGCTTCACACGGACAGTCTTATTAGCTGCTAGCAACCACTTGCAGCTCAAGAAAGTGAGGTTCAACTGCCGCTCAGTACCTGGGAGACTGAACCTAGCACCAGTGCAACCAGTCACGGTCCACAACCATGCACGAAGACCGTCCACCAGACCTCCATGAGCCCGAAGCTGCTGGCGCGGGTTCCCAACATAAAGCTGGTCATAACCGAACTGGCGGGCGAATCGGCAAGGTAGATACGGCTCTATAAAACACTGATTCCCCACCCGGAAAGTCAGGTAACCCGGCCTAATGTTCACTAGCCAATTAAAGCAGCCCATATCCAGATAAGTCCTATACTCCCTCGGCTTCTCCTCATCAATCAAACACTCGCCGTACCGGCTGGAGAACTGTGGAAAGCAAGTGGAGAATGCCCAGCACTTGTGGACTTGTAGCTGACGCCTGATATCGGGGAATCCTCGGCCCTCCCACTCACCATTCTCAAGCAACTGTAGAAAGGGGACAGACTGATCTATGGCATTCGGTATTGACATCACATCGGAACGATGAAGAACAAACCAAGCCATCAAATAAATATATGGGAGCTCTACCTTAATGGTAGGAATCTGAGTCGGTTTATCATCATCTCTCCGTGTAAAAGCACCAGAAATCTGCCGAAGCCCTCGATGAATGTTAGCAACCATCACCGGAAGAAGCGAAAGTTCCTTCTTGTAGGCAAGCTGAACTGCAGGATAGAGCACTTCCAGTGGCAGAGCGTCACCAGACTGATACGGGACCACACATTTCTTCAACCAGATGGCGAGATAACCGGCAAGGAGAGTCATCGGACGAATCGGTGCGGTCGCATGATATAAGAACGATCTGAATTTAGTCCCTGCAGGAAAGCCACTCTCAGGACTGCTAATGGTATAGGATTGGGCGTTAGTCTTCTTCAGCAGCTCATTAACCTCTGAAGGAGTCAGCGGTGCCAGTTCACAAATAGATTGGCCAGAATGGCTCTCCAGATTCCTGAACAAGTATGATGCGAACTGCTTCAGGCTCACATTTGCTTTGGTCCTCTTCGCTAGGGGCTTAGACTGCGCCAAAGCAATGTGATAATGACAAGTGAGGTCCCATAAGGTCTCGTAGCGGTCGGGCATGCGATCCTTCAGCTGACTCAACTCATGGTTGGAGGGAAAGTACTCCTGGTATAACATCTGTCCCATGGGCAAACCAGAAATCTTGTGCATCTCATGTAGAGCCAAGCCCAACTCTCCGTGCCTGGTCAGAAAAGTGTTGGAATCTGGATTGTAAAGCTCGCATAGGGCAAAGAAATGCTTCGCGCTTGTAGGCAAGCCATGCATGGTGGCCCGAATGGCTGCATAAAGGCCGCAAGCATGTAACTCCTCGCTCCATCGGCTCAAGACATACTTCGTCATACGAGCCCACCAAAACCTGTCCAAAGAATGGACCCAACCATAGAATCTGTGGCGCGGTGCAGGCATCTCCCGTCCTAAGATAGCGAGGCGATTCCTCAAAGTAGAAGCAGTGGTGAGGAACTCATTGCGAGGCGGAGTATCTAGCCCCAGTACTCCAGGATGTAGTCCAACAATGTGATCTCGACTCGAACCAGGAACTGCCTGATGAGTAATATAGCCGCAGTGAACGCTCTCATGTTCCTTTGTCAAACTCCACGACATCTCCCGCTTCACAGCTTGGCGCCTGAGCTCAGTCAAAGAACGGTGTCGAGGAATCTTCGGCAAATACATATAACGACTGCCAGTCTGGTAAAGCCACTGCTCAGCCTCAATAAATACTGCATCGGGATCCCTGGTAGAGTCTCCAAACAAGAAGTCAGTCTTCCTAAGAGACTGAACGGAACTGGCATCCTGCACGAGAGGCGCATCTGTGATCAGCTGGCGAAGAGCTTGATGGCCACCTTCCCTCACCACTTGGACAACTTCCAACGACGTGCCCGGAGCAAACTGGGAGGTGAACGGAATGGGCGAAAAGTCATCAGATGTGGAATAATACTCATCACGACGTCCATTCACCGCATGCGATGAAAAAGCTCCGGAAGGATATTCCACTGAAAACAAGCAGTTAAGTGTTTGTTAATTTCAGATATAAAAGGAAATTGAATTCATCTTACAAATTGGTAAGATAGAGTCATTGCCTTATAAAGGGCGAGACGATTTGGCCACATTGCGCATTTATAAGATAGGGTATATCGACAATATATCCCTGCCTTATAAAGCACAATGCAGCGTCAAAACGCCCCCTTTATTATGAGATGTGGTTTTGACCAAGCAAAACCCATCTTTAAAGCGTCGATCCTCACCAAGGAGAATCAAGGCTTTTCCCGATCGCCTCACCAAGGAGAGCAAAATAGGGTAAAAGGACTAAATTGCAAAATTCTCAGAAGAAGAGGGTTAATTTGCAAAATTTCCATAAAGCGTCGATCCTCACCAAGGAGAACCAAGGCCTTTCCCGGTTGCCTCACCAAGGAGAACAACGGGGGGTAAAATGGACTAATTTGCAAATATCCAGAAAAAAGAGGACTAATTTGTAAATTTTCGAAAAAGGTCAAAAAATTGCTCACCAGCATATGAGGGAGGCGCGCCATCAACCGATGCAGCAGGAAAACGACCTCTCGATACTCGCGACATAATGGCCTACAGAAAAAGAATTCAAGAGGTCAGATCTAGAAATAAAAATCACTTTTTTATCCCCTAAAAAGGCGAGCTTGAGGCATCAAATCACTCCCTCAACCCTTATATGCGATCCCGCTATTCCATACACTAGATCAAACATGAAATAGATCAAGATTATGGAGATATACCTGAGGGGAAGCTCGAGGATCCGACAAAAATTAGATCTTGGAAGTGCTCGAACCACGCGCTCGAGGGGCTCGAAGGAAAGTCTAAATATGGAAGTTTCGAGGGATTTCTCAGTCAAGGATCAAAAGGAAGGATGAATCTAAGACGAAGATCGAGTTTTGAGGGAGAACGGAGGCTCGAGGGAAGAGAAATTCAAAAAGGAGGCAAAAAGGGGGGGGCCGGCCCTAGGGTAAAGAAAAAAGAAAAGAAAAAGACCCCCTTTATATAAGGTGGACCGGGTTGAACCAAACCGAACCGAACCGGACCGGACCCAGTTCGAACCAAAATCCAAATTGAAGCCGAACCGAGCATCGAAACGACTTCAAATCGAGCGACGGTTCAGTCCATCATTCACTCACCCCTCTCCCATTTGTTCGGAGGAGTTGGAGGATTTTTTGAGCCGATTTACTGCCTTTTTTGGCTCATTTTAAGCCGGTTCAGCTCATTTAGGCACAAAAACACTCCGAAAAGTATACGAGTATAAACTGCTTCTTAATACTCCAATAAGGTATATGAGTATAAACTATTCCCTATTTTTGGTTTGAGAAGTTCCTGGAGAATATTGTTTATAAATATTCTTAAGGATAACTCAACCACACTACGCCGGACAACGCGTTGTGCATAAAGACTCGACGCCACAATCAATGGTCAGCTCAAAGGAATCGACTTCAAGTTCAGAAAATTCCGACAAACGGTCAGACAATAAATGCAGCACCGGAACTCTTACAGACTTTCGACAAAGCACCGAAAAGCCTGGAGAATTGAAGGAGTCAAGAACAGAAGCCATTCCGAGGTCCCGTTATACCGACTGAAGGTAGGGACAATCATATCCAAAGTATCCCAGACTCTTCTATAAAAGAACGAGACTGAAATACTTTGGAGGGGGTATCTGTAGGCATATAAAATTGCTTATAGGTCCCCTAGCATAGCTCGGCACAAACCGACGAACCAACGAGGCGACGAGATCGACGAATCGCACAGAAGCGACGGAATGCATCCACCCGCGTGCAGAATCAAGCTAATGAGTTGAGGAATCAACGAGCCATCCAACCAAGGGGAAACTCGGACGAATCACGATCGAATCAAGATCAATTTCGGACTCGAACTCAGAAGCGGATTTACTGCCAAATCAGGAATCCAACTTACTGCCAAATCAGATCAACCAATCAGAGTCTCAATCAACCGAATCACGGACAGAACCGGAAACAACGGAAAACGACTCGAAAAAGTCGGAAAACACCGCCCGCGGGGGCTCGGCCAAAGCCGAGCCACCTCAAGGCGGCTCGGCCTTAGCCGAGCCACCTTGAGGTGGCTCGGTGGCCGAGCCACCTCAAGGTGGCTCGGCCAAGGCCGAGCC
>NC_033798.1:124810254-124824931 GCF_001876935.1 Asparagus officinalis | reverse complement strand
AAGATCTTTCATTCTGCTGATGAAGCTTCAGGCGGAGATCTTGAAGATCACGAGGACTATTCTGAACGATGTCAGTTTCTTACTCTTTCCTTTTATCTTCCAGAATTATTAAGCTTGACAATGGTCTGATGTTTCAGGGACCACAGCTGACCAGGATGAAGAGTTCCGTCCTTCTCCTCAGGCGGGACCTTCGATTGTTGCCCCTGCCGCTAGGCGGAAGAGATTAGCCCGCAAGCCGCGTGTAGTTTCACGAGCATCGGATATGGATTTGGCCGGTGACGATCCTGCTAGTGATGGAGGTAACATCTACCCTATAGACCGGCCTCTTGATCATTTAGAACTTTGACTCACGCTTTTCCATTTCTATATAGGAGAGCGTGGGGAGAGCGAGATGAGTCCTGATCCTGTTTTTCATGATTTTACATCTTCTGGTGAGCCCGACTCACCGCACCGGGTAGAAAGGCCTGCAGAAGCTGGTGACATTAGGGAGACCGTCAATGTAGGACCTGGTTCGATGAATCCAGGTACATCTACCATTAACAATACACAAAGGAGTTGAATGATTTGGAATTTGTGCATTCCCTAATTGTCTCTATGCTTCTTGCTCTTTTAGATAATTTGCAGGAGGCAAACGTGGATCTTGGGAATAGAGAGGCTGACGCACCCATAAGAGGTAATTCATTTCTATTGGCCGTAGTCTCTTTATTCTCCTTTCGTGCTTATATTCTCTTGTGTCAGATTTCTCGACTGATGATTTTGATGAGGAAGGCTTGCTTGTGGACACTCCTATGCTCCACTTCATGTATGGTTCTCCTCAAATTGATGACCAGTTGCCTGGAGATGTATTTCCTGAATCTACGCTCCCTAAGAATCCCGAGGATGGTTTTTCTGAAGGTACGTAGCTCTTCTCAAGTTAATTATAGGACCAGTCAATTTTTGACTAATGCAACTATAATATGATGCATCTGAGAATTCTATTTTGTATTTGACAGGAGCTTTTGTCGAGACTGATCCTGTTGAGCCGGCTGTGGGACCAACTACACTAGTTGATACACCCACAGTCGTTACACCTCCACCACCCCCAGTGACTCAAGGGGAAGAAGGTATGAATTGAGCTACTGAGAAATGTTATTCATTTCTTCATCAAGGCTTTTGACGACTCAAGGGGAAGAAGGTATAGATTGGGCAACTGAGAAATGTCATTTATTTCCTCTTTTAAGGCTTTTGACGGTCCTTTTTGCGTAGGGCTTTCTTCTCGGCTTCATGTCCTTGTGAGGGAGTTATTATCAGACGATGACCCTGAGAAGATCATCATTTGCATAGAAGTCCGCTCTTTCTTCTCCTTCGTGAATGCTATGATTGGCAAGCTCTTCCACGGCGGATTTTTCCTTCATCAGTTTAAACCTTTCCTTGATTCTAAGAAGCTCCGGGATGCAGGTGCCTCTTCATTCATTACTGCCGAGTTTGATACTCGCTTACAAACATGGCGCGATACTCGGCTTTTTGCTGAGCTCGAGATTCAGATGCAACGGGATCGAGTGGACCGAGTTGAGGCCCACCTGTCTGCTAGATCATCTTCACTCACTGAGCTTGACTCTTCTATTACCTCTTGTGAGACCCAGATAGACCAGCTCCGAAGAAAGCTCCGTGAGAAAGAGGAGACTTTGAGTATTCTTCAGATGACGAAGATACAGGATCAGCAAGCCCACACTGCTTTATCTGAGGAGTTGAAATCTTTGAAGCAGAAGCTGACCGAGACGGAGGAGGTTGCTGCGAAGACTTTAGCCACCACCGAGGAGTCCATCAGAGTTGAGCTGAGGCAAGCTTATGATGAGAAGCTGTCTAAGCTTAATCAGCAGATTTTTGGCCATGCGCTTGATGTATGATTTTATTTGCTGAATGTTTTGACTTTTGATCTTTTTAGTGGAACTGGTTTTTGTCTTTATCTTTATTATGATTCCTCATTCCGTTTGAAATGATTGACCATAATACTTTTAGGATTTTTGGCAAACCCTCAGCCATCAACGGATTTGATTAGCCTTTACCGACTACCGTTTGAGTCGGGCTAGCATGCGGATTATCTAAATCCGTTCCGCATATAACGTTGTGCTAAGAGAGTAAATTCTCTGAGACTTTGTGCTATGATATTGAATACATAGACTTCGCCATTGTTACGGGAATAGGCTACCCAGCGACACGTGTTAGGTGTTGACTTTAGGATTTTTGGCTAACCCCCAGCCTTAAACGGGTTTGATAAGCCTTTACCGACTACCGTTTGAATCGGGCTAACATGCGGATTATCGGAATCCGTTCCGCATGTAACGTTGTGCTAAGGGAATGAACTCCCTTAGACTTCGTGCTATGATGTCGAATACATAGACTTCGCCGTTGTTATGGGAATAGGCTACCCAGCAACGTGTATTAGACGCTGACTTATCCCTACTTAGGCTTCGGGATAAAATACCCCAGAATCGGACTCTGGTGTCTTTTTGTTCGGAAAAAGACTAAACCGGCGACGCGTGTTAGGCGGAATAGGCTACCCAGCAACGTGTATTAGACGCTGACTTATCCCTACTTAGGCTTCGGGATAAAAGGCCCCAGAATCGAACTCTGGTGTCTTTTTCTTCGGAGAAAGACTAAACCGGCGACACGTGTTAGGTGTCGACATATCTGCTTAGGATTCGGGATAAACTTCCTAGGATGAATCCTAAATTGACAAATTTCGGAAAAGATCGATGCGGGAAAGGAAGAATTTTATATTCTATTTCCCGGTCTTCTTTTAGGGTGAAGGCGAACCCGAAAACAAGGAAGGAAGAATTTTATATTCTATTCCCTGATCCTGGAAAGGAAGAATTTTATATTCTATTTCTAGGATGAATCCTAGATTGATAGATTCTTAGAAAAGGTTGGTGCGGGAAAGGAAGAATTTTATATTCTATTTCCCGGTCTTCTTTTAGGGTGAAGGCGAACCCAACAGACAAGGAAGGAAGAATTTTATATTCTATTCCCTGATCCTGGAAAGGAAGAATTTTATATTCTATTTCCAGCGAAGAAGAAACTAGAAGTGGGGTGTCCACTCCGAGAATCTGGAAAATTTAGATAGACTTGCCTTTTATAGGATGAGTTATCTAAACTGAAAATGGGTTCTTCGTTTATCGAAGTGGAATTTCAACTTTGGCTATAACCATGGGAAGGCTTGACCAAAGAGAAAGAGAAGGGAGTTCTTTCGTTTATCGAAAGGGGACTCCGAAATGAAAATGGACCTCTTGTCTATGGAAAGAGTCAAGAGGGCCAGATGGATACTTTTGGTGGACTCACTGTCAATTGAAACTGATCAGTGAGGGATTTTGGTGGTAAACAATGATTTTGGGTTATCCTCTAGAATATTAAGTGTAATATTCTTCAAGGAACTTCCCGGTAAACGAGTTATCCTGAACGTACTAGGGATAGTATTTTTTCAGGAACTTCCCATTTATTGGCATTAATTGCCTGGCGCCCTCTTGAGTAATCAGGCGATATGCGCCGTTTGAATAGACTGTGTCTATTACAAACGGTCCTTCCCATTTGGGTTCGAATTTACCTTTCTTCTTGGAGGTGAGAATTATTGGTCGGCGAGCAGCGAGGACCAGATCTCCTTCCTTGAAGCTTCTCTGTCGGACTCTTTTGTTAAAAGCCCTTGACATCCTGGCTTGGTAAAACTCGATGTGTTGTTGAGCCTCCAAACGCTTTTCATCCAGCCTCTCGAGCTCTTCGAGACGCTTCTGATGTTGTTCCTCCGTCGTCATCTCCGTTGCGAGGGCGATCCGAAGGGACGGAATCTGAATTTCCAGCGGTAGCACAGCTTCACATCCGTATACCAGCGAATACGGGGTAGCTCCCGTAGGCGTGCGTATGGTGGTGCGATAAGCCCAGAGTGCTTCACCGAGTTTATCGTCCCAGTCTCGTTTATTGGTCTTCACGAGCTTGGACAGGATCTTAATGATCGTCTTGTTAAACGCTTCAGCTAATCCGTTCGCAGCGGGATAGTAAGCTGTCGACGAAACATCTTCGATTTTGAACTTGTCGCAGAATCTGACGAAGGCATTGCTTATGAACTGTGGACCGTTGTCATGAATGATCCTTCTTGGCACGCCGTGTCGGTAAATGACATGATGCTTGATGAAATTGATGACGTTGTTCGTCTTCACTTCTCTAAGCGGAATCGCTTCAGCCCACTTTGAGAAATAATCTGTGATCGCGAGGATGAACCGATCACCTTTGACTGAAGGGGGAAAAATAGGACCGACTATGTCCATGCCCCAAGTCTCGAACGGCCAAGACGTGGTTGACGTGTGCAACTGCTCTGGCGGTTGATGCATATAATTCGCATGTATCTGGCAAGCGTGGCATTCTCGTGCGTATTCGATTGCGTCACGAACCATCGTTGGCCAGAAATATCCCATCCTCCTGATGCGATCATACAGTTTAGGACCGGGCTGATGCGCACCACATTCTCCTTCGTGTGCTTCCTTAAGAACTTCCTTTGCTTCTCTGTTCGAAAGGCATCGGAGTAAAAGACCGTCGTACCCTCTACGGTATAATGTATGGGTTTCAGTATTATAGAAGAATCTTGGAGCTCTTCGGCGGATTGATTCCTTTTCTTTTACATCCTCTGGCAAGATACCATATTGGACGTAGTCGATGATAGGAAAACGCCAATCTCGGGACTCAGACCCAATTTGAGTTGAATTCACCTCTTTGGCGTTCACGTTTCTATCCTCTTCTTCTTCAATCTCCGTACTGTATATGGGTACGCAGAGTTGATGCGTCCGTACTGTGACTAACAGCTCAGCTTCGGGAGGCTGTGCCAGTGATACTGCTAGTGCCGCCAGTGCGTCTGCATAAGCGTTCTGGAGACGAGGGATGTATTCAATAAAGAATTCTTCGAAAGATTCTGCCATTTTGATGGCTTCCTGGTGGTACGGGATCAGGTCTTGATTCCTGACTTCATACTCACCGCGAACTTGGTTGACTATCAATTGCGAATCTCCAAAAGCTTCGAGATATTCGACCCCCAGCTCTTTGGCGAAACTGAGTCCAATGAGAAGCGCGTTGTATTCGGCAACATTATTGGAGCACGGACTAGTCAACGAATAAGCCCGAGGCATCACGTGCTTTCCAGGGGAGATTAAGACGACTCCAACTCCAGAGGAAACTGTAGGACATCCCGGGGTTATTACTCTATTAACTGCCCTTGAGGCACCATCGAAGTATAATTGCCATACTTGTTGGTGTGATGTGGTGTTAACCTCGTGGGTTTCATCCGGCAAGTCATCATATACTTCTGCCGTATCTGTGGTCGGGTTTGCCGCCAAAAGGTCACAAATCGCCTGTCCTTTTATCGACTTCTGCTGCTTGAAGTGCAAATCGTATTGGGACAAGAGAAGGGCCCACTTCGCTAGACGCCAATTCATAGAGGCCGGTTGCGTCATAAACACCCGTACTGGATTAACGTTGGAGATAACGTAGATCGTCTGTCCCACTAGGTAATGCCGCATCTTTTGCATCGCAAATACCAATGCAAGGCATTCTTTCTCAATCATCGGATATCGAGACTCAGCGCCTACCAAGGTCCGACTGAGGTAATAAACTGCCTGTTCGTGACCGTTATCATCGTCTTGCGCTAGTAAGGCACTTATCGAGTGGTTCATCGCCTTGAGATAAATCAAGAACGGTTTACCAGATTTCGGTGCAACGAGAACAGGAGGGTTCGCCAGATATGTTTTGATATCTTCGAACGCTTTTTGGCAGGCATCATCCCAGATGAATGATACTCCTTTCTTGTTCAGCTTAGAGAACGGTTGGCACTTCCCAGAAAGATTTGAGATGAAACGCCGGATATAAGCTAAACGCCCTTGCAATCCTCTGAGTTCTCTCAGATTCCTCGGGGGCTGCAATTCATGTATCGCCTTCACCTTATCAGGATCGATATGTATACCCTTAGTGGTGACGACGAACCCAAGAAATTTTCCGCTGGACATTCCAAGAAATGATTTAGTGGGGTTCATCTTCAACTGATGACTCCTCATGAGATCGAACATTGTCTTCAAATCCTTGATGTGATCTTCCTTGTTGCGGCTTTTCACAACCAAATCATCAACGTAACATTCGACTGTTTTCCTGAGATGTTCTTGGAAAATCTTAGTCATCGCTCGCTGGTATGTGGCACCGGCATTCTTCAGGCCGAAAGGCATCACCGTATAGCAGAAAACGCCGAGGGGTGTTCTAAACGCCGTATGCTTCTCATCCTCTGGATGCATCTTGATCTGGTTATATCCCGAAAATCCATCCATGAAGGACATCCTCTCAAATCCACATGTATTGTCGATAATGACATCCGTGATCGGGAGAGGGAAATCGTCTTTCGGACATGCTTCATTCAGGTTCCTGAAGTCGATGCAAATCCTGATTTTGCCATTCTTCTTCATGACGGGAACGATGTTGGCTAACCAGTCTGGATGTTGTTCCTCTCGGATAAATCCTGATTCGATCAACTTCTTAACCTCTGCCTCAATGGCTTCCATAATCTGCGGACGAAACCGTCTTTGCTGTTGCTTGACAGGTTTGGCATCCGGCTTGATATCGAGGCGGTGCATTGCGACATTGGGGTCGAGCCCTGGCATGTCTTCATAATTCCATGCGAAGACGTCGATATATTCCCTGATGAGAGCAATCAATTCCTCCTTCTCATCTGGGGGAAGACTGTCGCTGATGAATATAGGCTTTGGGTTAGCTTCATCACCCATGTTAATCTGGACTATTTTATCTTCAGTGGGTGGTTCTCTTTGCTCGAACCTATCGCCATACTGCATATTCAGATGGTGAACCCACGGGTCTTCCCATGTTGGCATTTGATCGTCGTCTTCCATGGTGGATGGATCAGCTGTAGTCATGTTCGCCATTAGGGTTTTGAAAACTTCTCCCAGACTTGTATCGGAGTCCCACTCTGAAGCATCGGGAGAGTATCCCTTCTTGGCTTTGTTAGCAATTTGATCGATAATTTGCCAACCACATTCGTCATCTGATGAAACATAACCTAAGCCTCGCCCATATTTATAATAATCCTCAGGTTTACCTTTTGGTACATATACTGCTTTGGCTGGATTACGAGGACCTCGATCGAAGTATAAACCTTCTCCGAGTGTGAAATCGTAGCCCTGCTTTTCCATGAGCTTGCGCGCTTCTGGACTATACTTGGATAGATGTCGACCAGGTTTGTCATCATCTTCGTCTTCACTTAGGAAATGATCTGGTAACGGAGAGCTTTTTCCTTTACCGTAAATCACTTCTTTAGCACCTCTTACTTTGTTCGGGATGACCATGGTTGTTCCGAAAGAATGCTGGAGGTGTTCCTTCGTTACATAGGATGATCGGATCGGCATATACAACTCAGGATTGTCGTACAGCTCTTTTATCACATCATCAAGAGACAAGGAGTACTCTAAATCATCTTTTATTGCAATATCGGCAAGTTGCCAGTTACAACCTCCATCTGACGATTGTTCATCGTCAAGATTGATTACAAAGGGTACAATGTCATTTAAAACAAAACCGCCATTGTAATCGAATCCGGCTTCAGAATCAGCTTCTTCTCCGCTGTCTGTGCCCTGGGCCGATGGTTCAGTATCGGATTCGTTACCATAAAGGAGAGAATCGGTGAAATAATTCTCATACCCCTTGAATGGTTGCTTATCCGCGACCACCGTCCTAACCTCATTGTCAGTGTCGACATACTTCAAACACTGATGGAGAGTAGAGGGAATTATCACGTTACTATGGATCCAAGGCCGACCCAATAGTAAGTTGTACGAAGTCTCCGCATCGATCACATAACACGTGACTTCTGTCTTCAGATCTCCCATCTGGCACTTCACCCGGATCTTACCCAAGGGTCTTGACCCACTAGTGTTGAATCCATAAATAACAGTGCCTGTGGACGCCAACTTGCTTACTGGGATGCCGAGGAAATGCATCAATCGAAGCGGCATAATACTCACAGCAGAACCCGGATCCACTTGGATTCGGTTGACTTGGCTGGAGCCAATGTATCCGACGAAATATAACGGCCGATCGTGGTTCGAATTCTTCGTCTGCATATCTTCTTTGGTGAAAGTAATGCAGGGAAGGTTCTTAGTCGCTATGTTGCACTGTTGACTCAGCGGTTCTGGCTGTTCAGGTATCGGCTTGACTTGAGTCAGAAATACCTCTGCATTGGCCAAAGCTTCTTGTAGGGCCTCCCTGGTTTCTTTGGATAATCGCAGCAACTCATACAGCGTTATCCGTGCAGGAATGTTGGCTAATTGCGCCATAATGTCGAAGCTATGCGGAGTCTTCGAGCTTTCCGGTTTGTCTCTTCCAATTGGACGACTGAAACGAGACTGCTTCGGATTCTGTACCTCTTGGGGATTCTTCTCTTTTGGTTTATTCACCGGTTGTCGTAGAGCTTCTTTACCCGGTGTGGGACTTGCAATCACTCCCATCTCCGTGAGAGTTTTGGCTGGTCCCCGCTTGTTCACCCCCTGCTCACTAGGTGGCGGATAATTGTAGTGGTATTCATTTCCGCTCCGTGTCGCAAAAGCTTCTTGTTCTTCTTCAGAGAGCAGGAAAGTGGAGATTCTTTCGTCATCTTCCCCTGGGATAGCAGAGACTCCATAACAAGACTTCCCTTTTCCTTTAGACTTCCTCCCGGATGACGAACCGGCCCATTGTTCATCTCCAATCAGATCTGGATGAACCCAAAGGATTTCGCCATTTGGGGTTGTGTGCGGCACAAGTCCCTTTTGGCGCTGTCCGTGCGGATCGTCATTCACCGTCTTCATCCCGACTTTGGTGACGCGTTTTGGCTCGAACCAAGTTGTAGGCACCGACCCAAAACTGATTGACACTGCGTTGGCCCCCACATTCTTGGCTGGTTTCGGGGTTATGACTCCTACGTCGATTAACGCCTGGATCTTGTCCTTGAGGTGGTAGCATGATCTCGTAGGGTGGTGGACCGCTCTGTGGTACGCGCAGTACTTTGGATCCGTCACTTTGCTGGCCCCTTCTTGATCCACGATCGCCGGCAACTGGATCTTGTTGTTCTCCAACAGGTATTTGAAGATGCCGGGAACTTCATCATCCTTGAAGGAGTACACTTTAGGAAACCTCGGCTCCGCAGATTTCTGCTTCTGAGGCCGTTGTTGCCATTGTCCTCGAGATTGTTGGGGTGCTTGTTGCTGTGGCTGCTGTTGCTGTGGTTGCAATTGAAAGGTTTGATTAGCATCAACTGCATTAGCTTGTGCCTTACCTTTCCCCCGTGGGACGAAGTTTTGCTTTGGAACACTCGTCGCCGGTTGGCCTCTTTCCGCCTTCTTCCTCTTGAGGAATCGCTCAGCTTGCTCTCCCCGGACTTTCAAGTCCTTCCATGTATTGGATGGTGCTGTCCCCATTGCTTCTAGCACGTCCAACGCGAGGTTGTTGTGGCAGGTCTGGAGGATGAATTCCTCGGTGATCGGGTCCCGGCAATTCATCGCCTTGTTCCGGAATCTTTTGACGAAGGTATCGACTAACTCTCCGTCCTTCTGCTTCTCATCGAGCAACGATCCGATAGATATCTCGGTGTCGTCGTCGAAGAAGTTGGCCAGGAACTTGGTCTCCATGTCATCCCAGCTGTTTACGCTGCCTGGCTTGAGGCGGCGATACCAATCGAAGGCGGCTCCGCGAAGAGTGCCGACGAATGACCGCACCATTGGAATAAGAATGATCATTGTATGTTTACAATGAACAATATTTTGTTAGAATATTTGCTAAATGCTTTTAATTCATCTATGTCTAACAAGTTTGTTCATTTTGATAGTGCTTACAAACTTTGGAAATTTATAGAAGCACATCAAGGAGACTTGGAGGCGATCCGACAAGCTTTGGAGGATCCCGCTTCAAGTTCATGTGGAGCATCATGCACACGGCCACTAGGCGATAGCCCTAGTGAGGTTTGCGAGTTCAAATCTATTAATGATTTACCTAATGATGAACTTGCTTGTGCTAGTGAAAAATTATTGCATGCCTTTAACAAATTGCAAAATGATTTCATTAATTTACAAAGCAAGCATGTAGAACTTATATCCGATCATGAGAAGCTAGCTTCCAATTTTGATATCATTTCCAAAGAAAATGTTGCTCTTAAAGAAAGTAATGATATGTTAAAATTGGAAAATGAGAAATTATCATCATCCATTTCTAGCTTATCTCATGCTAAGATTGATGCCATGTTAGAAGTAGAGAACATAAAAAATAACACTGCTTCATTTATAAATGACTATTTATGTTCTACTTCTAAAAATGCATATGTGCCTAAAAATGAAGATTTGAATCTTATGAAAAATAGTATTTCATCTTTAGATTCAACTTTGAAAATATGCATTAATAATCATAAGAGGCTTATGGACATGTGTGCCAAGACTAAATCAAAATCATCTACTCATTATGCACACATGTATAGCAAAACTTATAAGTGTTCTATTTGCGGCCGTCAAGGTCATTTAGCTAAGTTTTGTTATGATGCACACAAACATAAGAATGCTAATGTTCCTTGTGCATCTCATGTAGCTTCTTCATCTTGTACACTTACACATTCACATGCTCATTCTCACAAAGTTCATCATAAGCATGCTAGTGTGTTCAAGTGTGATTATTGTGGTCGTTTTGGTCATTTGGCCAAATATTGTTTTGATTTGAAAAATAAGTCTCATTTGCCAAATGTTTCTAGTAGACCACATGTTTTTAAATGTGATGTTTGTGGTAGGTTTGGACATCTTGCTAAATTTTGTTTTGATATACAAAAAGCTTCTAAATTGTAATATGTTTCAAATAGACCATTGTTTAAGAATGTTTCTCATTTGTAAAATAATTTTAAAAGAAAATCTTTATTTGCAAATGATTCCCGTGCACGAGCTAATGGTCCACAAAAACAAATGGATCTCTTTCATTGCACAAATTGCAATCGGAAGGGTCATTTGAATGAATATTGTTTTGACCGTGCTAGTGCATCATATGTGCCCAAGAGGGTTCATAACCTTAGGGCTTTGAGCCTTATTGATAGGGGTCATGTCCCTAACCAATCCGGCACCAAGAATTCTTGGGTGCCAAAATGATTTTTAAACCAAGAATTTTCGTACTTTTACTTTTTCTTTTTCTTGGTTTTGAAAATTACGTTTTAAATTTTTTTTTGTTATGAAAATAATTTTTCTTTTATCAAATCTTTTGTTTTCATAATTATTAGTCTTGATTTTGATGAGAGGTTTGTGTTTATATAACCCTCCGGGTTTATTGGGTGTTTATTCCCAAATCAAGTTTACCGGATGCTAAAATGATTATATGGGTTGGAACAAGCTCAAGAGCTTGATATAATTGTTGCCTCTCTTAAAAATTGTGTTTTGATTTGTTGCTTTTGAATTCATTATAATTCACTTATATGATGATATTTATGTGTTTGTGCTAATGGATCATCTATTCGTGCTTTATAATGTATTCTATGAGTGGTTTGATCAAGTCTTACAAAGAAAATTTTTTTTTTGATCAAACATCATTTTTGGTTTAAATATTTGATTTATGATTTCATTTGGTTGATTTGTTTTCATTCGAAAACTCTTTTTGCATGATTCTCATGTTTTCTCTCTTTTGATTTCATAAATCTATTTTTTATACATGGTTTTTAGGCTTGTATTTTGAGACACCTATTTATCGTGACATATCATTATGTGTTCTCATTATCTCTTGAATGTGAGTGATTGTTAGCATATCTTTTATGCTTGCTCACATATTTGCCATGATCTTTATTTCATATTCTCCATTTGGCATTTTGATAGGGGGAGCAATCCCTATATCCTTTTATGTTTTATACTCACCTATGCTTATTGATAGGGGGAGCTTTCGCTCTCTTAATCCTTTTGTCCCCTTTTTGATGTTGTCAAAGGGGGAGAAATATTGTGAGTATACAATTCCTTGTTTATATGCATGTGTATTATCTTGTATATGTTCATTTCCTTCATGCATATATTTCTTTTTGTAAATTGTTTGTCATCATCAAAAAGGGGGAGATTGTTGGCCTTCTTGTTTTGATGATGTTTAACAAACAATTTATTACTAATGTTGTTTGTCTAGTGTTTGTACATTCTTATATATTGTAGACAAACAACGTAGTTGGAGGATGGATGGAATAGAGCTTCAACGATCATATCCAAAGGAGGTTGGCGGAATGTCGGTGAAGCCTTGCTATTCAAAGTTCAAGATCCAAGTTAAAGCTTCATCCGCGAGATTACCTAGAAGAGCTTATTGAAGATCAAGATCTAGCTTGGGTAATTTAGTTTAGGATTTATATTATGTGTGTTATATACTCTAAGCTCAATTATCTATACACACACATTTATTGGTTTCTTCGTATATATATATATAGTCATATATATATATATAAGTTTTGGTTTCTATGCATATATATAGTTATATATATACATACATATGTTTTGAGTTTTTATGGTTATATATATGAAATTCTATATTTCATATTTTCTATTATGTTTTTGAAAACATTGCATAGAATATGCAATTTTGTGAAAATATTGTATTCTTAGTTTATAGACTTCAATATCAGTTTATACATGTTTTACTAAGTCTATAAAAACATTTCACAAAGTTTCAAAAGTTGGTTTATGTCAAAACATCAAAATTCAAGTATCTCATATTTTCATGTTTTGGACTAGTTTGTAAAATGATGATATTTTTCATTTGGGAAGTCCTTTTTGATAACCAGTCATTGTAGCATGTTTATTATCATGTCTACAATCATTCCCCAAAGTTTTACATTTTTTGGAATTTATTTGATATTTTTAAACAGTGTTTTAAAATCAGCTTTGTTTTTCTGGGATGTCTGTTTTCGGTCGACCGGTACGGTCGACCGGTCAATTGACCATTCGTCAGTATTTTTCCAGAGAGTCGTCGGTCGACCGGTCCGGTCGACCGAGAGCTCAAATCGGTCGACCGACAGAATTTCCGGTCGACCGACGTTAGTCCAGAAAGTTTTCTTCGTGTTTTTGCTCTCATCGGTCGACCGACGGAATTTTCGGTCGACCGACAATATAGCCGTTGCTTTTTAACGGCTCTTTCTCTGAGCTGTTTGCTGGGGTTTTTGGTCATTTTGTTTTGGGGGTTTTGCTGAGATTTCTAGTGGGTATATATACCCCATTGCTGATGTCTTTTCAAGTGAACCAAGAGAGTTTTAAAACTAGTTTAAGAAAGTTTTAATCAAGGGTTTAAGTTTGTTTTTAGTGTTTGTTTAAAAAGCTTTTAAGCATTTACAAGAGTTTGATTTGTGGAGCAAATTTCACAAGAGCAAGTGGAGATCATCCTTTGGTGTTTGAGCATTCACTCTTCTCCCACTCTCTTGTCATCTTTAGAGAAGTGTTTCTAAACTCAATCTAGCTTTACATTTATATATAAATGTTTGATTATCATTTTATTAAGCTAGAATTTATTTGAGTTTAGTTTGATTTGATTTACTCTTTGTTTACACACACAACCATTGAGCTTATTGTATTTACATTCATAGTATAATTGGGTTGTGGGATTGTGTAACTTAGAGAGTGAGCTTATAATTCGTTCTCATTCATTGTAGAGAACAAACACTTTGTATTGAGCCTAATTGTGAGGATTCACTTGTAATACACTTGTACACCGAGAGAAGTGTGTGGTGAGAGACGGGGTCGAATCCAAGAGGAGTGGCGTCGGTTGACGTGCCTAGGGAGAGGTTGTAACCGAGCACTTGAGGAGGAGGACACGGGCTAGGACCAACACTTAGTGTGTGAGGTGTGATTGCATAGTGATTGAATTGTGAGGTGTAAACGTTGTTCGGGTGAACGTAGAAAACCCGGTTATGATAGTGGAGATCTCCTCGAGGTGAGGAGCGGAGACGTAGGTCGTGGGGACCGAACTCCGTAATCATATTGTTTATTTGTGATTGCATTGTCGCACTTACTTTTATGTTTATATCTTATATCGCCTTTGTATATTGCTTGTTGATTATATTGCCCACTATCTAGTTTAGATTGTTTACCATTGAGCTTATATATTCTTGCACATACATTGCCTATATCTCTTTGTTAGGATATATCTTGTTGTTCATATTACTTATCCTAGCTCATATACATTGTTGTATTTCATACTTGCTAGGATAACTTATTAATTAATTTTAATTGGCATTAAATCGGATTAGATTAGCATAAGACCCTAATCACCCCCTGGTCGGTCGACCGCGTTGGTAGACCGCGCAGCAGAAAAATGCCTGCTGCTAGGCATTTAACATGCTGGTCATTTCACTCGATTTCTCTCACATAGAAACACTTGATGGGTTCTCAAACACAGATAATTACGTTCATCTGATATATATATGTATATATATGATTATTTATCATAAGAGAATTATTCACTATTATTAATTCACATATATTTATTATAGCAAATTTCGGGGTTTTACAAGTCCCCTAGATAAATGACCAAAATACCCTCAAAATTTGTCCGTTCTTGACCGTTTTTGGGGGTATTTTGGTAAAATCCCAAAATAGTTGTTTTTTGCCGTTATGGCCGGCCCGACCCAACACCCCAAACGGTT
>NC_033798.1:124799492-124810130 GCF_001876935.1 Asparagus officinalis | reverse complement strand
CCGGGCCCGAGCCTCAGGCCCAATTGGACACCCCTACTTCTACTCTTGCAGCCTCAAATTGTAATAAAGTCTTGTTGAAAGCGTAAATGCCAATATGTGAGGAGATTATTTTTAATCATTCTGGGGATGGAGAAAATTTTTAAAACCCCCCCCCCCATCTTGTTACAAATGACCAAGAAATGTGAGTGGATTGTTCCAATAAGATTTGTTCAATGACCAAGAAATACTACGAGATTGTTCTGATAAAATTTATTAAAAGAAAGACGAAAAAACAGAGACTTCTTCCACTTCCTTTTTAGGAGGCAAATGGGTTAAATGAGGGGTTAATAAGACTTAACCCCTTTTTAACCCACTGTAGGCAATAAAAATTGCCTTTAATCCTTATCAGAGAAGTTCAGAACAAAACTGCTAAAACCTCGCACGAAATAGCAGAAAGAGGGGAAAACGCAGATATCTCCCAAACCGTAAGGAATTTGGCGAAACGGAAGAAGCGAACCGAAGCCTTCGGCTGGGTTCGGATGGCCCCATCTCGTCGAGATAGGCGATTTTCATATATAATTCGTCCAATTCCGACTTACGGTTTGAAAGTTACGGCCTATTCTTCGATCCATGCTATAGAGCTCGCCTAACGGCTTGAAGATCGCCTGCAGTATCAAATCCGCCTGCAGACCCAAGTCTGCCTGCCTGCAGTCCCAAATCCGCCAACCCAGTTCGCCTGCTAGCTCGCCTGCAGACCCAAGTCCGCCTGCAGTCCCAAACTCACCTGCAGACCCAGTTCGCCTGCAAGCTCGCCTGCAGACCCAAGCTGCAGACTCGCCAGCTCACTGTCAACTGCCCAAGCTCGCCTGCAGACTCAGCTCGCCTGCAAGCTCGCCTGCAGACCCAAGTCTGCCTGCTCGCCTGCGGTCCCAGCTCGCCTGCAGTTGAAGCTCGCCTACAGCTCGAAGTTCGCCTGCACGATCAAGCTCGCCCGCAGACCCAAGTCTGCCTACAGACCCAAGTCTGCCTGCAGTCCCAAGCTCGCGAGGACAAACCTTCCTTATTTTCCGTGATGTGAGGGTAGGGGGGGACGATACTCCAGGCCCGTCAGATGGCCGTCCACAGTACGAATGCTCAAATCAGGCGAGCTTAACAGTTGAGGCGAGCTCATCTCTTTGAGCCAGGTTCCCAGTTTCGGCGAACCGCTCAAATCAGGCGAGCTTAACAGTTGAGGCGAGCTCATCTCTTTGAGCCAGGTTCCCAGTTTCGGCGAACCGCTCAAATCAGGCGAGCTTAACAGTTGAGGCGAGCTCATCTCTTTGAGCCAGGTTCCCAGTTTCGGCGAACCGCTCAAATCAGGCGAGCTTAACAGTTGAGGCGAGCTCATCTCTTTGAGCCAGGTTCCCAGTTTCGGCGAACCGCTCAAATCAGGCGAGCTTAACAGTTGAGGCGAGCTCATCTCTTTGAGCCAGGTTCCCAGTTTCGGCGAACCGCTCAAATCAGGCGAGCTTAACAGTTGAGGCGAGCTCATCTCTTTGAGCCAGGTTCCCAGTTTCGGCGAACCGCTCAAATCAGGCGAGCTTAACAGTTGAGGCGAGCTCATCTCTTTGAGCCAGGTTCCCAGTTTCGGCGAACCGCTCAAATCAGGCGAGCTTAACAGTTGAGGCGAGCTCATCTCTTTGAGCCAGGTTCCCAGTTTCGGCGAACCGCTCAAATCAGGCGAGCTTAACAGTTGAGGCGAGCTCATCTCTTTGAGCCAGGTTCCCAGTTTCGGCGAACCGCTCAAATCAGGCGAGCTTAACAGTTGAGGCGAGCTCATCTCTTTGAGCCAGGTTCCCAGTTTCGGCGAACCGCTCAAATCAGGCGAGCTTAACAGTTGAGGCGAGCTCATCTCTTTGAGCCAGGTTCCCAGTTTCGGCGAACCGCTCAAATCAGGCGAGCTTAACAGTTGAGGCGAGCTCATCTCTTTGAGCCAGGTTCCCAGTTTCGGCGAACCGCTCAAATCAGGCGAGCTTAACAGTTGAGGCGAGCTCATCTCTTTGAGCCAGGTTCCCAGTTTCGGCGAACCGCTCAAATCAGGCGAGCTTAACAGTTGAGGCGAGCTCATCTCTTTGAGCCAGGTTCCCAGTTTCGGCGAACCGCTCAAATCAGGCGAGCTTAACAGTTGAGGCGAGCTCATCTCTTTGAGCCAGGTTCCCAGTTTCGGCGAACCGCTCAAATCAGGCGAGCTTAACAGTTGAGGCGAGCTCATCTCTTTGAGCCAGGTTCCCAGTTTCGGCGAACCGCTCAAATCAGGCGAGCTTAACAGTTGAGGCGAGCTCATCTCTTTGAGCCAGGTTCCCAGTTTCGGCGAACCGCTCAAATCAGGCGAGCTTAACAGTTGAGGCGAGCTCATCTCTTTGAGCCAGGTTCCCAGTTTCGGCGAACCGCTCAAATCAGGCGAGCTTAACAGTTGAGGCGAGCTCATCTCTTTGAGCCAGGTTCCCAGTTTCGGCGAACCGCTCAAATCAGGCGAGCTTAACAGTTGAGGCGAGCTCATCTCTTTGAGCCAGGTTCCCAGTTTCGGCGAACCGCTCAAATCAGGCGAGCTTAACAGTTGAGGCGAGCTCATCTCTTTGAGCCAGGTTCCCAGTTTCGGCGAACCGCTCAAATCAGGCGAGCTTAACAGTTGAGGCGAGCTCATCTCTTTGAGCCAGGTTCCCAGTTTCGGCGAACCGCTCAAATCAGGCGAGCTTAACAGTTGAGGCGAGCTCATCTCTTTGAGCCAGGTTCCCAGTTTCGGCGAACCGCTCAAATCAGGCGAGCTTAACAGTTGAGGCGAGCTCATCTCTTTGAGCCAGGTTCCCAGTTTCGGCGAACCGCTCAAATCAGGCGAGCTTAACAGTTGAGGCGAGCTCATCTCTTTGAGCCAGGTTCCCAGTTTCGGCGAACCGCTCAAATCAGGCGAGCTTAACAGTTGAGGCGAGCTCATCTCTTTGAGCCAGGTTCCCAGTTTCGGCGAACCGCTCAAATCAGGCGAGCTTAACAGTTGAGGCGAGCTCATCTCTTTGAGCCAGGTTCCCAGTTTCGGCGAACCGCTCAAATCAGGCGAGCTTAACAGTTGAGGCGAGCTCATCTCTTTGAGCCAGGTTCCCAGTTTCGGCGAACCGCTCAAATCAGGCGAGCTTAACAGTTGAGGCGAGCTCATCTCTTTGAGCCAGGTTCCCAGTTTCGGCGAACCGCTCAAATCAGGCGAGCTTAACAGTTGAGGCGAGCTCATCTCTTTGAGCCAGGTTCCCAGTTTCGGCGAACCGCTCAAATCAGGCGAGCTTAACAGTTGAGGCGAGCTCATCTCTTTGAGCCAGGTTCCCAGTTTCGGCGAACCGCTCAAATCAGGCGAGCTTAACAGCTTAGGCGAGCCCCATCTCTTTGAGCCAGGTTCCCAGTTTCGGCGAACCGCTCAAATCAGGCGAGCTTAACAGTTGAGGCGAGCTCATCTCTTTGAGCCAGGTTCCCAGTTTCGGCGAACCGCTCAAATCAGGCGAGCTTAACAGTTGAGGCGAGCTCATCTCTTTGAGCCAGGTTCCCAGTTTCGGCGAACCGCTCAAATCAGGCGAGCTTAACAGTTGAGGCGAGCTCATCTCTTTGAGCCAGGTTCCCAGTTTCGGCGAACCGCTCAAATCAGGCGAGCTTAACAGTTGAGGCGAGCTCATCTCTTTGAGCCAGGTTCCCAGTTTCGGCGAACCGCTCAAATCAGGCGAGCTTAACAGTTGAGGCGAGCTCATCTCTTTGAGCCAGGTTCCCAGTTTCGGCGAACCGCTCAAATCAGGCGAGCTTAACAGTTGAGGCGAGCTCATCTCTTTGAGCCAGGTTCCCAGTTTCGGCGAACCGCTCAAATCAGGCGAGCTTAACAGTTTAGGCGAGCCCATCTCTTTGAGCCAGGTTCCCAGTTTTGACAAATCGCTCAAAACAGGCGAGACTAGCAGTTCAGGTGGGCTGCATCAAACCCCCACTTGGTCAAACCTTCAGATAGTTAGGACCAAAGCCACAATCCCCCGCCAATCCTCTTCAATAGGATGGCGGGACCCACTGTCATGCAACCGATCGTTGCATTCCCGCGATCGAGTTTCCGAGGCCACGCTCATCGAGATGTGCCGGAACAATCTCTCCATCAGCGTTCTGTCCAATATGGGCGCTGTTGAAGCTCGCTCATGGAAAGACTTACTCCGCCAAGGAGAACAAGTCGAGAGCATGCTCAAGCATATGGGTGACGAAGACCCGCATGAATTTCGAGGGGATGATGACCAAGATGCCTTGGTAGTGGAGACCGATCCCTCATATCCTCCAAATTTCCCCCGTTGATCCTCTTCAACAGGACGGCGGGCCCACATAGTCGCTCTAATCGCGACAATCTTGTCAAGTTAACACTACACCTCTGACAATCTCCCGTCGATCCTCTTCAATAGGACGACGGGCCTACAAAGCTATCACGTTAACAATCACCTCTGATAGTTCTTCGACACTCCAACTGGTGTATGAGTTTAAACTGCCCCCCTAGACTCCAACTGGTGCATGAGTCTAAACTGCTCCCTTACACTCCAACTGGTGCATGAGTTTAAACTGCTCCCTTACCACTCCGACAAGTACACGAGTATAAACTGCTTCTTCTGATCCTCCAACTGGTATAAGAGGTTAAACTATTCTCTACACTTCCACTTCTTGAGCCAGGTTCCCAGTTTCGGCGAACCGCTCAAATCAGGCGAGCTTAACAGTTTAGGCGAGCCCATCTATTTGAGCCAGGTTCCCAGTTTCGGCGAACCCGGCGAACCGCTCAAATCAGGCAAGTTTAACAGTTTAGGCGAGCCCCACTTCTTGAGCCAGGTTCCCGGTTATGGCGAACCGCTCAAAACAGGCGAGACTAGCAGTTCAGGTGGGCTGCATCAAACTCCCACTTGGTCAAACCTTCAGATAGTTAGGACCAAAGCCACAATCCCCCGCCAATCCTCTTCAATAGGATGGCGGGACCCCCACTGTCATGTTAACGGTCACCTCTGACAAATCAACTTACCAGTCCTCTTCAATAGGATGGTAGGTCCATAGAGTTGCTCAAATCGCAATAAACTCCCACTGTCATGTTAACACTACACCTCTGACAAAATCAACTTACCAATCCTCTTCAAAAGGATGGTAGGTCCTCAAAGTCGCTCCGATCGCGGCAATCCCTATCATGTTAACGATTACCTCTGATAGCCGACACCATCATTCCCGCAAATGATGTTGTCCAATCAATCGTCACACTCATACGTCCCTGAACGATTTGATTCTCCCAGCATCGTTTTTCCCATAAAAGGCGTTGTTGTTTGATAGTGGCCTACTATGCGATGTGCTGCTATTTCAGGGTTCGTCTTTGCTCCAAGAGAAGACAAATCAGGGTTGGTCTTCATCTTTGCCCTAAGATAAGCTTCCCCCCTTATACTCCAACTGGTGCATGAGTCTAAACTGTCCCCTTATACTCCAACTGGTGCATGAGTCTAAACTGCCCCCTTACACTCCAACTGGTGCATGAGTCTAAACTGTTCCTACCCTCCGACTGGTATACGAGGTTAAACTGCTCCCTTAAATCCAAACGCCTCGAAAGGCTAAGGATAGAGGAGAAATTTTAGCATTGAGCCTAAGAGAGACTCCTCGACAACTTACCATGCTAAGGGCAAGAGCATGGCTAGTCCAACTCAAACGGCAGTTGGTAAAGACAAATCAAGTCCGTTGATAGCTGAGGGTTTGCTCAAAATCCTAGAAGGCGATCATCAGCTGCGAGTGAAGAGCAGGGATCACTTTACGGGACTTCATATCCAAAGTGTTCCAGACCCCATGCGGCCCGATTCAGGTCTGAAAACTTTGGAGGGGGTTTTGTAGGCAATAAAAATTGTATTTAATCCTTATCAGAGAAGTTCAGAACAAAACTGCTAAAACCTCGCACGAAATAGCAGAAAGAGGGGAAAACGCAGATATCTTCCAAACCGTAAGGAATTTGGCGAAACGGAGGAAGCGAACCAAAGCCTTTGGTTTGGTTCGGATGGCCCCATCTCGTCGAGATAGGCGATTTTCATATATAATTCGTCCAATTCCGACTTACGGTTTGAAAGTTACGGCCTATTCTTCGATCCATGCTATAGAGCTTGCCGAACGGCTTGAAGATCGCCTGCAGTTGCAGTCTCAAATCCGCCTGCAGACCCCAAGTCTGCCTGCAGTCCCAAACTCGCCTGCAGACTCAGCTCGCCTGCAAGCTCGCCTGTAGACCCAAGTCTGCCTGCAGTCCTAAGCTCGCCTGCAGACCCAAGCTGCAGACTCGCCAGCTCACTGTCAACTGCCCACTTGGAGTATGGGAACAGTTACATCAGTGGTCAAATCCCACAAATCAAGGGAGAGGGCACAATACTCCAGGCCCGTCAGATGGCCGTCCACAGTACGAATGAGCGGACAGGCGCCGAAACAGCCTGCACCCTCATAAATGCGGCTCACCTCAGTTGTCCAGGTGAAGGGACGAGAGCCGCCGACGCTCGGTGGTTGGTCAGATCCACGCAAGCATCTGACAGCCGTTGTCACGCATACGAGGAGGGGCTTTCCCAGTCCTATGTAGCGTGATGCAGAGCACAGCTCTTCGAATGACCACTGACGGTACGAATGAACAGCAGGACGTCTCCGAACGACGTGTGGTCACATCCCATAATTCAAGGAGCAGTCAAGCTGTCTCCCTCACATGGTCAAATCCCATGAATCAAGGGATGGCCCATGTCGTCCCTTGCCTACTAAAACCCATCTTCAGCCAGCATGAAAAGGGGATTTTGGCTGTTGCATATTCTGCTGGCTAATCTCCCAAAGGTTGAACTTGGACCTTTGCCAAAGGCTCCCTCATTTGAGAACCGAAGCTCCGGCTCCGGCAGCAACTTCGATCGGATCGTCCAAGGGAAGCAGACTCGGCACGAGCACCGAGCGAGGCGTCCTATCGCCACCGAGGAACCCACGTTAAACAAGGAGGGCCTTCCCTCCGCTTCTGTTGTAAACATTTGATTTATTAGTTTGTAATAAGCCTTCTTATCAATACGAACGAAGTTTCCTGTTTTCGGGAGATCAAAATTTACACATACAGACCCACTAAACACACAAAAATCTATGTAAATGTTAAAATGAGTTAGCCATCCATAATTTGTCAAATATAAAAACTATAGAAGTGTTAAGCTAATCTTTCTAGAGGGATTAATGTGAGTTAACCCCTCAAAACAAGGGGTTTATTAATACTTCTATTTTTAGAATGATTAAGAGTTAGCCCTTCTAATTATAAAGAAAATAGTCAAAATCTTTGTTATTCTCAAACATTAAAAATGATCACAATGAGTAAAATAAAACTTATATATTGAGTTAATAATTTAGTCATTCAGATTATCAAATAGATTAACTATGTTAAATGTTCCGTAACCCTTCACCACACGGGACTGAAAGGTATATTGGCGTGATTTAATGACAATTATGATTCGTTTGACACCACTCTATTTTGGAATTAGAGACAAGCTAGTCGTTGTAATTATTACGTTGACTAAGATAGAACATAACTACAGGATCGATTTATGGAATACCAAAAAACTTATGTGGACACAAGTACCGCCATCACATTGAAAACGACTAACTAGCTAAAAAAGGAGACTGAAACATATCCATAAACTTGTCTTCTTTTTTTTCCCTTCTTTTTTTTTTCTTTTTTGATAAACATATATATTTCATCTCTTACATATGCTAATACTCTATATAATTATTCAAAAAGAAAAGAAAAAAAAAGAGCACAAAAGGTGGAGAAGAACAAAAGTAGAGCACAAAAGGTAATAGAAGACTTGCAAAAGTTACAAACTTATCCAAACGTCCATGCATTAAACCCTTTAGTAAATAGAGGAAATTTCGATTTTTGCTAAAATGGGAAACAAATCTGTCCCCTTGGTCCTTTCCACAGTTGATATTCATGCAATTTTGGGCTACTTCAAAGCCCATGGGCCACAAGGCTCCGCCCAACTAGTAGCCCACCGTTCTATTTATCTTATGTTTTTAACTTATAATTTGTTGATTAAAAATCTGAGAAAAAAACTCCCGTGAATTTTGAGGAGTTTCTAAATAACCCCTTAAAGTTTGTTTATCTCACGTAACGCCCTAAATTTTAGAATGTCTCCTAAAATCCCCTGAACTTTGAACTTTACTCACTCACCAGATCCCCGTATGTGTAGTTTGCAAATAAATAAAACTATTTTGAGGTTAAAATTCCAAATTGCAGGAAGGGCTAATCTTGAAAGATTACAAAAGATTTTTGTTCTCTCTCAAAGACATTTTCGTTGCTTGCAAGTTACATGTAGGGGCATGTTGATGGTTAATATGATCACGCTGTCATTTGGATCTAGGCTAGGATTGGTTTGTCCAGTATTAAAGAGGGTCTGCTTCATTCTCTAACTTTATATCTAGTTCTTTGAGTTGGGTATCTGAAGGATCTGCACGAATAGAAAATATGTAAGAGGATGGAGTTTGATTCCCCCGTTGTACCTCCAACGATCAAGTTAGCTGATGACTTGAGTGGGGTAAATGAGGAATAGTGTGTTCTTGTAATTGTGCAATGTGTGCGTTAGAGGATCAGATTTGTGAACCTTCTCAATGTTAGAATAATACATGTATTTATACTAAGGAGGCAAGAGTAAATTGGTCACCTTGGCCGAGAGCAGAGAGGCGGTGGCGAAGTATAGGCTGACGGCCTTGTCGGCACTTGTTTTACAGGTGTCGACCAGAGGGAAGGTCGCTTCGGCATTAAATGGAAAAAGATTGACGGCATGACAGGGCCCACGTGGTCCGGTGAGTCATGAAGACCATTTGAGTCAGAGCCATGATGGCGTATGTCCTAGTTTAAATGTGATGTTGACACGTTGTCATAGAAATAGGGGCTCGAGAATAAAATAGTTCTTTAGCTTCACCGAGAAGTAACGCCCTTTGAGCCGACTTTGTAACCGCCTTACAAGTGGTCGAGTGGACTCGATACGAGTTTTTCAATAGAATGAGGTCGACTAGCACCGCCTTTCGTGTTGACTAACACCGCATTTCGTGTCGACACTGAGGGGCGTCGTCTCGTCCTGTCGGCTGAGTTGTCGGCCTTGATTGTCTTTGGTCGCTAAGGAAACCGTAGCGTAGCGTGTCGAAGTAGATTTGTCAACTACTTGAGTTTAAATTGTATTTTGGCGAAAATGAGAACACCATAACAGGACCCGATGAGGAAAAATTAAAGTTCAGGGGTTACATTTGATAAATATACTGTGAGGGTGTTACGTGAAAAAAATCCTCCAAAGTGGAATAAAAGATTCTTTCATTCCGCCCACCACCACAATCCCAAGTCTCCAAGCTCCCTCTTTCTCCTTCTCTTTCTCATCATCAAGGCGACTTCTTCGAACAAGAGAAAGAGAGAGAGAGAGAGGAAGGAGAGGGGTAAAAAAGTACAAAAAGTCGTCGGAAAAAGAAAAAAGAGAATAAAATAATTCCTTTCCAAATTTAGAAAGACTACTATCATCAATGGATACAGCCCTAATCGCCTCCAACCTCTGCCCTCTGCTCACCCCATCCTCTTCCTCTCTCAAATCGAAGCCCTATCTCCCGCTTCACGGCCGAGGATTCTTCAGTTCCCGCCACTCACGGCGACAACTCCTCCATACAAAGCCCTCGACGTCCGGCAGCGGCCCAAGCGCCTTCGCCGTTGCCAAGAACGGCGCCGTCGTCGCCAATTCAGTAAGTTCTCCTTTCGCCCTTCTCTTGTTCTAGGGTTTAGGTGATTTAAACGCCAAAATTTTTTAGCTCGCTTTGGTGATCTTTGTGTTGGATTATTGGATTGCTAGGTTTTGTTCAAGTAGAATGTAGTAGGTTGTGACGGTGCCGGAGCTGAAAACCCTAATTGAAGTTTTTCCGGTAACCAAAAAAAAAAAAAACCGAATCGAAGTTAAATGGTGCAAAAAGAGAGAGCTTTTTTTTTTCCGAATTGAAGATTTGTATTGGACCTTGAACCCGACGTAGGAAGCGGATCTTCTAATTTGTGTGTTTTAAAACGCGAAATTTGGGTCTTCTACAATCTTTTACTGACTAATCTGTGAGGGAAATTGCTACCGTGCAAATGTAGTTGATGGCATTTTAAGGCTTAATCGTATTTGTTGTGCATATTGCTATGGTATAATACAACCTAGTTCACCATAAACGGATAATATGTACTTATATTGCGTAGAGTTTTTGCATCTTATACCTTATCAAAATGGACCTTGTTTTTGTGAATTGCAGATTGATAAATGATCTTTAAACTGTGATTATGAAAACAAAACTGTTATGTGGTAGCTGGAAGTGGTACATTGTCTGTTGTTTAAGGTTTCATGAAGCTCGGTCACTACCATTTGGTTCTTGTTGTTGATTATGATCAATGGTGCCATGTCACAATTGTTGCCTAGGCGGGGCCTAGGCAGATTTTTTTTTTTTGTTTAACTGGAGTTGGACATTTCGCTAATGTTTAGAGGAGGAGAAGAAGGTGTTTGGAGTCGGTGGAGGAGCCCAGGGAGGTAGGAGGACGTGGGGTTCTAAGTGGGTGTCTAGACCCCTTTGTAAAAGTTATAGTTATGTTTTAGA
>NC_033798.1:124786602-124799482 GCF_001876935.1 Asparagus officinalis | reverse complement strand
CCCCCCCCCCCCTCCCCTCCCCTCCCCTCGTTTTTGTACGGTAAAAGTGCCATCTGTTGTTGAGTTGGTGCTGTCCATGCACACATCATATGCTTTAGTATATAGGAATATCCAACTGCATATGTCCACTGTAAAAGCGTATTCAGTATTTGAGTTGCAAGAAAATTTGGGTATTAATATACGACTTTTTTTTTCATGGAGTAGACTTTACTGCCTAATAATGTATTGTCTTATTAAACGGATTGGTTTGGTATTCTTAAGCTCGACTCTAGGCATGCAAATGTGATATATTTTAGCTACATCTTGTTTCATTGTCATTGGCTTTGTTTCTGCAGTCAAACAATGGTGTCTATACAGTAGGTGATTTTATGACAGGGAAGGAAGGGTTACATACAGTGAAGCCGACAACAACAGTTGATGAAGGTACTAGATACGTTTATCTTACCTTTATATTGTTTCAAGAGTCCTTGGCTGTATTCATTTCTGACGCTATATATGCAACGTGAACAGCATTGGAGATGCTAGTGGAGCACAGGATCACTGGCTTTCCTGTGATTGATGATGATTGGAACCTGGTATCCCCTTTACACCTGTTCTTCTTTTCTTTTTAAAGTTTTACAGGTTATATGATGCTTGCTTGTTAAATGAGAATTTGAACATTCAAGCATTATCAATATTCAACTGTTTCCTTTCTGGTTTCCTTGGATCATACATCCTTTTTAGGTGAAATTATGTTTTCTTCTTATATTAATATATGAGATTGTTATGCAAACATTATGACCTTTTCCATGGAGAAAAAGGAGCAGAATAGAGCACTAGCAGTTAATTTCAAAGCTTATTGCATTCAACCCATGGCAGAACTTTGTCCTAGAGCCTACGTTAAAATAAATAGAGATGACTATTTTGGAGGGTACCCATGAAACAAACGCACTATAGTGATATGAAAAAACAAGGATTCAGATTGGAGGTGTTCTAAGCTGATATGAAATCAAACAAAAAATTACGCTCAGCCCAACCAGAAGAAGGAAGTAGCTTATATCAATTTCTGGTTAAAAGTTTTAAAAGGATTCCTAAATGTTTCATTAGTTGAAAGGAACTTACTATCACGTTGAACCGTGACCCTGCTCAAGAAGCTTGAGGTACTGAAATCAAGATCTAATTTCATGCCACATAACCTGATGTTGTTGGCAATACTAGAAGTGAAGACTTATGGAAGCAAGAAGATGGACTTCCTTTGCAATATATGGGTGTTATGAGATTTATCTTGGCAGTTTGATGGCATATAATATAACTTATTATATGTATGCTTGAGCTAGATTAGAAATGTATCATCTAGCTTAGTAGCCTTTGCGTCGAGTAATCTTTATCCTTTTGGTTAGCTATGCCCATATCTACCACCTGCAATTTTGCTAAGCTGGTGGGCATGTAAAGTTTGTGCAGTCCAACATCAGTTCTTCTCCCCTTTGGAGGAGAAGATATGATAAGACTTTTTTGATAGAGCCATCTGCAGACAAGAGCTCTGTGATAACTTGCGACTATAAAGGTTGCCACTTGCAACTACAGTTCATGCAAATAGATAGTTTTTGCTCGTTATAACTGTTTGTGCCTCTGAACCTAGATAGTTGCCAATACCCTTTCAGTTGCAAAAGTCTCAGTTGCAATGCAAATCAACTGAAAAACTCAAGTCGCAACTCTAGTTAAAGCGCGTCCTCTCCAAATTTGCGTAGGCTTTAATCGTTTCTGATCATTATTTAGTCATGTTGGGTACTTGGTTTCTGCCATTTTTTAATAGGTTTATTTTTTAATAGTTTTAATAGTTATAACTTTTTTTGATCTGTTTTTGTACTATATCCTTTTCTCTGTCTGTACACTGGAACACAGTTGGCTTAATTCTGCCGCCCCTTGTTCTTCCATGCAGGTTGGCGTGGTCTCAGATTATGATTTACTAGCATTGGACTCCATATCAGGTTTCTTTCACAATTTTTTGTTATTATATTTATAGCTTTCAAGAAAACTAATTTGTTGCATTAATCTCGATATTGTGTTAAAATAATAGTATTTACCATGCATTTCTCTATTAGTGCCAATCTTTTTGCTAAACGCCTAAGAATAAGGTTTAACAACAAAATTTTAGTTTTGATGACATGGGATAATAAAATGTATATTTTTTAAATATTTAAGTAATGGATGTCAGTTTTGGAGTTCAAAAAACTAATTGGTTTTGAACCTCATATTACCAAAGAAACTAATTTAGGGTATAAGTAATGGGGAAATCGGATTTTGCTTTGAACCACATGTGCCCATGGCGTGTTCGCGGAGAATCCGTGTCCGACACGTGTCCGACACTGACACAGCACCCAGAACATTGTGTCCGAGCAACCTAGCTTAAAGCCCTTTGCAGCTTGAGGAATTGACTTTTTTGGGAAGGGAACCTTAGACAACATGGTTCTTGCATAAATCATCATCGTCTTCTTATGAATTGTCTTCTTGTTTCATTTTTAGGTGTTATTTGAGGTTCATTTGCCGTCCATCCTACTTGCCTTGACAACAAAATAATGTCTAGAATATGCAGGCTTGTGCTGCTTTCATTTAGGACTCATGACTGTCATCACCATTGTCAATCTTGCAAAAGAATAGTGAAAGGACAATTTTTTTGGATCCAATGGTGTGGATATCTTCATATCACAATATAACAATTCCAGGAAATTGTGGACGCCCAGCATCAGACTTAAAACGAGTATATTTGTTTCAAATTAACAAAACAGTACTTCAATTTTTAGAAAGCAAATTATACAAATATATTCTCTAGTCCAGATTCTAGCCCACAACTCCAAACATCACTTCAACTTCTTGGTCTGATAATTGTCTCAGGTGTAGTACAAAGTATCATGTGTGTTCTGATATTATATTCCCTGATTTAGCAAGCTCTCATACGCGGTTCCTTCTGATGTTTTGTTTTAGCAACATATTGTATATTTTGAAAAAACTTCATATACATTCAGAGGTTAAGATATATTTTTTGGGTTCTCTGACTAGTTGAAAACTTTACTATCTGCTTCTATTACCTGGAAGCATCAGTATCACGACATATAGACACTAATATCAAGCTCATGCAATGCTGTGGGTATTATTTACCGAGGTATATCTGTTGCCAAATTGATAATATGATTTTTATATATAACTATTTATAAAAACTTCAACGATAAATTTTTTTACTACTATTTACAGAGTGAATTTTCGGACCAGCTAACAAGATAATATACTAATTACAAGGTTTTATCAGTTTTCTTTAATAGAATCAGAAAAGATTTATATTTGTGATGTCCAATAAAGGTTAAATTATCATCTGCAGGGAAAAAAAAGTAGATATGAATAGTGTTCCATTTTAGCGACATATTACACATTTTGAAAAAAAATTCATATACATTCAGAAGTTAAGATATATTTCTTGTATTTTCTGAGTAGTTGAATACTTAACTACCTGCTTCTATTTACCTGGAAGCATCAGTATCGCAACATATTAACATTAGCTGATTTTCAGTACCATTTAATATTGGAATATCCTCTTTTGCGTTCAGGCAGTGGACGCTCTGATGCAAGCATGTTCCCGGAGGTCGATAGCACGTGGAAGGTACCTAATCCTTTTCCCATAGAAGTTTGTTATATGACTTGATAATGTTCCCTTCCTTATTTATCTTGCTTATTTACTATTTAAGAGCTTAGCTTCTGGGCTTATTGAAAGAGTGGGGGAACACTTGTGGTGGAAAGGTTAACTTTTCTTTATTCAAAAGAATTTAGAGGCACAGAATCTACAGATATGTTTGTCTTCTTTAAGAGGTCCATGAGGACATGCTACACAGTGTAGACACATGACATAACAAGACCATACAGTTTGGTGAGATTTGGCCAAGTGAATTTGCTATAAAGTTTCTCCATCCCTTATCGCGTCATAGTGACACTGATGTTGTTGGAAGCAAACGCTAGTAAAAAGGTTAGCACATGTTAGCAAGTGATGGGTAATATGTCTTCCTTCAAGATAGTCTGCTAGCTTCATTGTGATATAAGCTTATATAGAATTGCTATATGCCTCGTTTAGTTGCAGGAGAGGAAAACAAATCTCAAATCATGTTGTGTTTTCCTTGCAGACTAGGTGCATTGCTTTATGTGCAATTAGAGCTTTTAAATATTCAATTAAATTTAGAAAGATATTTCTTTACCCTCTAACCTCTAGTTTTTTAGCTTATTTGTTTTAAATTGGTATCGTTTGTATACACTGTAGCATTCATGTGAAAAGGAATGGCTAAGTTATAAGTTTTTTGCTTTGGCGTTTCAGTGTTTTCACAAAATGCTACTTAGTAGTAATGTCAGAAATGACGTGTAAAAGGAACGGCACTACTGGCTATCAACATTGCGCAGCTAGATTCATGGAAACGCTTACACTACCATTAAGAAATAAGAAATATCGGCATGTTAATGTTATCAATCAGTAGTATATTGGGAGGGGAAAAAAAGAAAAAGAAAATAATGATAATGACTCGCATGTTATTAGTATCGAGGGTAAAATTGCATAATTGGATAGTTTTCCTGAACTGCTTAGAAAAAGAAATGGGTTTTTTGTCTAATGAAGGTTAACAGATCAATATGTAAAATGTGAATGAAGTAGAGGAAGGGGCACAAGATAGAATTGGCAAAACGTTGGGCTATTGGACATATTTCTCCTTCTCCACTTTTGATAGGAACACTCGAGGGATTAAACGGAAAAATGGCTGAATAGCATCCAGCACAGAAAATGGCTGTGGAGAATGCTTGGTTGGTGCAGTGAATTATCTTACTATGAACATTTTTTGACATAAGATAGTTATGGACAAATAGTTTTATGCTGACGAAGAAGGGGGGAGTAATTGTTTTTTCTTGCAAGGAAAACACAACAAATCTCAAATCATGTTGTGTTTTCCTTGCAGACTAGGTGCATTGCTTTATGTGCAATTAGAGCTTTTAAATATTCAATTAAATTTAGAAAGATATTTCTTTACCCTCTAGCCTCTAGTTTTTTAGCTTATTTGTTTTAAATTGGTATCGTTTGTATACACTGTAGCATTCATGTGAAAAGGAATGGCTAAGTTATAAGTTTTTTGCTTTGGCGTTTCAGTGTTTTCACAAAATGCTACTTAGTAGTAATGTCAGAAATGACGTGTAAAAGGAACGGCACTACTGGCTATCAACATCGTGCAGCTAGATTCATGGAAACGCTTACACTACCATTAAGAAATAAGAAATATCGGCATGTTAATGTTATCAATCAGTAGTCTAGTATATTGGGAGGGGAAAAAAAGAAAAGAAAAAAAAGAAAAAGAAAATAATGATAATGACTCGCATGTTATTAGTATCGAGGGTAAAATTGCATAATTGGATAGTTTTCCTGAACTGCTTAGAAAAAGAAATGGGTTTTTTGTCTAATGAAGGTTAACAGATCAATATGTAAAATGTGAATGAAGTAGAGGAAGGGGCACAAGATAGAATTGGCAAAACGTTGGGCTATTGGACATATTTCTCCTTCTCCACTTTTGATAGGAACACTTGAGGGATTAAACGGAAAAATGGCTGAATAGCATCCAGCACAGAAAATGGCTGTGGAGAATGCTTGGTTGGTGCAGTGAATTATCTTACTATGAACATTTTTTGACATAAGATAGTTATGGACAAATAGTTTTATGCTGACGAAGAAGGGGGGAGTAATTGTTTTTTCTTGCAAGGAAAACACAACAAATCTCAAATCATGTTGTGTTTTCCTTGCAGACTAGGTGCATTGCTTTATGTGCAATTAGAGCTTTTAAATATTCAATTAAATTTAGAAAGATATTTCTTTACCCTCTAGCCTCTAGTTTTTTAGCTTATTTGTTTTAAATTGGTATCGTTTGTATACACTGTAGCATTCATGTGAAAAGGAATGGCTAAGTTATAAGTTTTTTGCTTTGGCGTTTCAGTGTTTTCACAAAATGCTACTTAGTAGTAATGTCAGAAATGACGTGTAAAAGGAACGGCACTACTGGCTATCAACATCGTGCAGCTAGATTCATGGAAACGCTTACACTACCATTAAGAAATAAGAAATATCGGCATGTTAATGTTATCAATCAGTAGTATATTGGGAGGGGAAAAAAAGAAAAAGAAAATAATGATAATGACTCGCATGTTATTAGTATCGAGGGTAAAATTGCATAATTGGATAGTTTTCCTGAACTGCTTAGAAAAAGAAATGGGTTTTTTGTCTAATGAAGGTTAACAGATCAATATGTAAAATGTGAATGAAGTAGAGGAAGGGGCACAAGATAGAATTGGCAAAACGTTGGGCTATTGGACATATTTCTCCTTCTCCACTTTTGATAGGAACACTTGAGGGATTAAACGGAAAAATGGCTGAATAGCATCCAGCACAGAAAATGGCTGTGGAGAATGCTTGGTTGGTGCAGTGAATTATCTTACTATGAACATTTTTTGACATAGGATAGTTATGGACAAATATGAGGATCAGTTTTATGCTGACGAAGAAGGGGGGAGTAATTGTGTGCTGGGACATGCAAACTAGACATCAGTGCATTTGGTATAATGTAGTTTCAATCTTTTGTTACTGATATTGAGAAATATTCCTGTTTTACTGCTTATTTTTTTTCTCAGTATGTGTTGCAAGTCTGAAATTTGAAAGGGAATGCTTAATATTACAAATTCTCATGCTGCAGACCTTCAATGAGATCCAGAAGCTGCTAAGTAAAACCAATGGTAAAGTTATTGGAGAGCTGATGACTCCTGCCCCACTTGTTGTTCGTGAAACAACCAACCTCGAGGATGCTGCAAGGTTGTACAACATTTCGTAGCAATATTGCTGAAAAAATATCTTTTGAACTCTGTATCAAAAATCATATAGGGGATAAGGAGAACATGACATGCTTCCAAACACAAATCTTTTAAGTTTTGTTAGATGATAAAGTAAATCGGAACACGTCATAACCAAAAACTTTAGCTTGAATGGTTACTTCCATCAACTTTAAGGTTTGTGATGGGAGATACGTGTCAAGTCCTCCGAGATACGTGTCAAGTCCTCCTTCCTCTATATGACTCTTTATAGAGGATCCTCAACAGGGATTTCCTTTCCTCACTAGTTCCTATGCAAGCTGAAATTTAAAGCTTAACTCCAGTTACACTATTGCAGATTACTTCTTGAAACAAAATATCGCCGGCTTCCTGTGGTAGACAGCACGGGTAAATTGGTAGGAAAACTGAAACTTCCCTCTCCTTTGGAGTTTATAAACTTCATTTCCTCCCGTCTGATGTGTTTTCTCCCTTCTCCTCTGAAGGTCGGTATCATCACGAGGGGAAATGTAGTTAGAGCAGCACTTGCGATCAAGCGTGAGATTGAAAAGAGTTCCAAAGCATGAGTTTGGAAAACAATCACAGATGATTTTATCAGAGCAATTGCAGCTTTCCGCATCCAAGTATCAAATCATAACTTTGTATCTCGTGTATATGCCTATTTATATGTTCTTTATCTTATTTATGTATTTGAACTGAAGTTTTGATCAGGCCCCAAGTCATTTCTTGCGGTCGAAAAACCAAGCTTGTAATACTTGAGAAATGACGCCGTCTCATTGAGGCTTCATTTTTTTGACTACTTACTAACAGAAGGATGAAATACAACTAGTATTCATGACCTAGCCTGTAAGTGCCGGTATTTTAGCAAGATCTTTGTATTCAATGCAATATTCCACGATTTTGTTACTCGAAAATCTTTTTTATCACAGTATCGGTCAAGGATGATAACTGTGTTGCGAACTTCGCCCCAGTGTTTCTTGTACCCTTGTCCTGAAGTTAATAGGTATTAAATGACGAGGTGTTGGTTTATTTCTTTGCAGAGAACGATGACTCTTTTATCTGAGAGGAAAGTGACTGCACAATAACCCCAGGCATAATGCTCTGCCATGGCAAAAGTTTCTCATTTGAAGAGTTCTTCTTAGTAGCGTTGCATCTTTTTTCTGGTTTTTGAACCACCCATTTTGTTCTTGTGGGTCTCCAAGCATCAATCATTTTTTTTCCAAATACCAATTTCTATTTGAGGAATTTTTTTCAAATTGACGTAAAGTCCAAGGAAATAATGGGAATGATGACTACACTAGCCTCTGTGTTTTCAAAAAAGAGGGGCACTTGGATGCGTTTTATTGGGTGATAAAGGATCTTAGGCGATTAGGCCTTCACAATTTTTGTGTGTCTATGACATTTTTAGGGTCACGTTAAAAAGGAAAATAGTGACAACTAAGACATTATGTTAATTGTTAAAGCTGTAATGATTAACTCCGCGATGAGGTACTTCTTATTTGAGAATGTGATGACCCTGAGAAAGAAAACTTTACCAGCTGGGGTTATTTAATTACCTTGGACATCGCTTTCATAGGAGATTTGTTTTATGAGCTTTGCTACAGGGACCCAAAATATGGGACTAATAGAAGGGACAAGTGAGGTGTCCCCCTCCAATTGGATAATGAGTTGGCCATCATTCCCCCTCCTATTGGATAATGAGTTGACCATCATTAATGATGACCAACTCATTATCCAATAGGAGGGGGACACCTCACTTGTCCCCCTATTGGTCCCATATTTTTGGTCCTTGGAGAATTTTTCTTGTTTTATTATAAAGTCATTATTACTGTGGATATCCTCTTACCACTTAATTAAATGCTCTGCTTTCTATTATTTGTATCGATTGCTTTTTTTTTTCCTTTTTCCAAGATTTCTTTTGATAGACATGCATTGAGTGTTATGGAGCTCTCCACTTGAGACTTGAGGGTGGCAAAAAAACCCCTCAAGATGATAAAAGGTAGATAGCACTGCTAATTAGTATCATTTTTGATACTGCAATAAATGATCTTCATTTTTCCTTTTTTTCCAGTTTTTTCCCCTTTCCCTTTCCCTGGCATATATTTCTCAAATAAAAATTAGGTTGCTAGTAAAATGATTAGTTCTGTGCAAATAAATAAATCAACTATTTAGAGGGAAAAATAAAGGTCATCTCAAAATTCTAAGCTCGTTTTCCTTTTCTATTCTCCCATTTATTTTATTTTTTCGGTTTCCGCAAGCGATTAGGTGTCTAATTGCATGTATTCTTCCCTTAACGACTATCATGTTCCTTTTTATGACCCAATTTATCATCCGTCTTCCTATGCAACAATAATTTATGATATTTCTTATATGGTTTTTATACTTGCATTTAGGCATGACTAACTCCACCTGTTTTGTTTAAGGGTAGTGATTTAAAGAAGGCAGCTCATGGCCATCTCACTTCCTATTTTAGTAACCAAAATGCTCATCAACCATCATCAATAATATTTTAGAAAGCTGAAGGCCAGATTGATGTTATATCTATTTAGCTTAAGCTTCATTTAAATGTCATTATCTTCAACTAATAATTTCAACACCAAAGAGTCCAGCATTCTTTAATACTTTTAATCAGGTGATAATGATGTATAGCTATATTCCTTAGGATATCTTTTGCTTGCTGGCTCTGAGCGTCTATTCCTACCCTCTGGCAATATTTAAAGTGTTATGAGAAATTTCAAGGTCCCATAGGATTGTGTCCATTTAACAAATCTCACCCCTACATCATGCCTCGAAGAGAGAACCTCAATCATTATTTACCTACTCTATAAAAGAGGTTCCATCTTTGAGGCATGATGTAGGGGTGAGGTTTGGTCACCTCACTACCAAGTTCAATAAAAGAACTTGGTACCAAGGTTCTCCATATTTCTCATATATATATATATATACTCACACATATATTATCTATGAATGACTTGTATACAGATTAGATGGTCATGACATCAAAGGTATAGATTGAGGTGCGTTGGCTTAATAAAGTATTGAGTCTACAATTGCAAGGACCCTCTTTCAACCAAAAAATTATGAAGAGATAAAGTAGAGAACCTTCTATCTTAGGGACCACTGAGCATGTGAACAGTTTATTGGTGAAATAGTGTGATACAGGAATAATAATAATAATAATAATAGGAGTAAAAAATTTCATTTGTAATGAAATGGAAGGCATAGAAGTTTTGAAGATTGAAATTGGCGGTAGAACCTCCTGTTTTCTGATGATTCTGATTGAAGATCAAACAAAAAAATGATCATTTTTATTGAAAACTTGACCAAAAATTCAAAAGCATTATTTGGGGATTAAATCTAAAGTAATTCAAGAAGAAGGGAAAAAGGGGGGGAAATGTGTATATATTCAGAGTTAGGACGAGACTTATTTTTCACTTTGGTACCCGAAAATTTACCATGTTTTCACTTTGATATCCCAACATATTTGTTAACACTTTGATACCTTTCCCTAACTTAGATTTCATTAGATTTTCTATTAGATTTGTATTGCACTTAGGTCCACTTTACTTATTTAGTCGCCAGGCGCCGAAACAACCAAATGTTCCCAGTAGCAATGGACGCGTATTATGTTCCAAGGACGCGATATGAATTGGACAAAAAATAACGAAAATTGGACGGGAGCATCAAGTTGACAAAGGATTGAAACTTTGGGGGTATATTAATTAGAAAAATACTTTTGTGGCCTCAGTGTGAAAAAAAAAAGAGAGAGAGGATAGACTGTGGGGCTACCAAAGTGAAAAGAAGCCACAGGATAATCAAGACTACCATTAATGTAGGCGTTAGATCCTCTCTTTCCTAAAAGAGAAATCATCAGAAAGCCATAAAATGTGGACTTGTATGCGCACGCCACTAAAAAAAAAAAAAAAATCAGATTTTTTACTTGGTCATTGGACTCCATTAGAGCCTCTATATTTATGATCTTTTATTGCAGTATCAAAAATCTAGGGTTGTACTTCAATTTTTATGGTCCCTCCCTCCCTCCAACCATATATGGCTCTGAAATCTGAAAGCGACAGGACTACAAATAAAAATGGATAGTTAGGGTCATTAAATTATATTGAGAAAGGGATGGAAGTGAAAATTTTTACTTTTGGTTGAGTGAACACATGGGGAGTTGGAAGCAAGCAGATTATGCTCTGCTGTTTTGAGGAAGGAATCAAAAGAGTTCCTTAGTTTGGTGTTTGTAGTTTAAGTTTTTTTAGCTTTGCTACAGGGACCCAAAATATGGGACCAACATGGCGGACAGTTGAGGTGTCCCTTTCTATTGCATAATGAGCCGACCATCATTAATGATGGCCAACTCATTATGCAATAGTCGGAGGACACCTCACATGCCCCCCCTGTTGGTCCCATATTTTGGGTCATTGGGGAATTTTTCTTTTGTTATTACAGTCACAGCAACAGTTAGCAACTATTGATTGGTTGGGGCCAGAAGTTGATGTAGTTTGTGCTCAGAGAAAGAGTAGGTTGGGCTCTGTAGAATGCCTACTTGCTTGTTGTGATAGAGTAAGCCAAACTGCTCAAGACTGGTTGCTAATGAGTTTTTTTATAAGAAACTTCCTTTGCTTTTATTAGCACGGTTGTTTTGAGGTCTAATTTATTATTTTAATTCGACGGAGTAGAGAGGCGTAAAAATTCGACGAGTAAAAACTAATTTCTTTGTGGAAATAAAATGAAGGACACCTTAAAATGAAACGTGATCGAGGAAGAGACCAGAATCAGTCCCGAAAGCGGCATTTACGCGTCCACGTCAAAAGAGCATAGCATAAAAATACGATAAAGGGCCCTCTTTAACTTTTTTTTTATGGGGAAGAAACAAATGCACAGTTCATAATTAATTTTGAATTGATGTTTATCAGTACACAAAATCAGTGCAAACACACACACAGAATGTTTTCGTTACGGGGCTGTTTGGTTGTTGTTGGTAAAATTATGTATTTATGACACAACTTTAAAAGTTGTTGTCCACCTCATCAATTTTACTTTTATACTTTTCTTTGTTTGTTTTTGATTCCATTGGAATCATAAATTGCTTGTTTGGTTAATAAATGTAACTTTAATTGTTTGTTTGGAAAGTGTAAAAAGTGTAAAAAGTGGTCTCTACTCAAATGATCATATTGGTTGGAATTATTTTTTATTATTTTTTCCTGACTTCAATGTCAGCTTTCTCCTAAAATCATATTTTTCTTTTATGAAATCACTTTACAAGCCACATCAGCATATGAAATCGCTTTACACTATTTTCACAACTACAAACAAACAATTGAAAGTGATGAAAGTGGGACCCACTTTTTTACATTTTCCATCATTTTACATGGTAAAAACATACAACCAAACAGCCCCTACCTATCTAGCTACTGAATCGATACAGTCAGTCAGTTCAATTGTCGTCGATTATTAAAATTGATAGTAGAACACATGTCGCATTATTATTTGTTCTGCCCATACCATCTTATAATTCAACATGAAAATATGTTAGGGACTCGATCCACCGGGGGACGTAGCGTGCCAAGGGAGCGAAGCTCTTTGACGGCGGCTTCTCTATAGATTTGGTTGCTATCTTTTTTTACTATCACCTTCTAAGCAATGGATCGTGTTTCATTAAACAGTTTTCTCTAATTGACGTGGGGTATTTTTTTTTTTTTTGAAAACTAATCTAACGGGACGATCCATAACATAACATTCAATCTGTACTTAAAAAGTAACAATTCTTAAAATATTTTTAAGAATTCTCGAAATTTAATAATCTAAGAGCTCACATTCATTTCACGCTCATTACTTACTATCATGAATCCGGATGCACTTGATACTTTTTCAAAATGTACGTGATTTTTCCCCGAACACGTGGGAAAAATGATCCAACTGTCCTTAAAGCAAGCAATTAGTGTACGACGCCCACAAAAGGATAGTGAGAGCTGTAGATATCGACAAGAGAAAGGAGGAGAGTATCAAC
>NC_033798.1:124758654-124786583 GCF_001876935.1 Asparagus officinalis | reverse complement strand
AATATCCATCAAAGAAGAAGAAGAGACATATATGCCTCTTCTCCCTTTGTCTTTCTTAGGACCAAAAATAGGTGATAATGGGAGGGAGCACTTTAATTCAATTTTGAATTAAATGGACAAATGGGTAAATATGATGTTGATATATAGAGAGATTTATGATGGTTGGGAGAGGTAGAGGCTACCGTTGACCTTAGTTTCATTGTAGCCATCAACTTTGAATATTGTTAGTCCACCCAAAAAAAGTGTATATATATGCCATGCATATCTTGCATCCTTAAGTAGGCTCAATGATTCGTTTTATATACGGATAAATGAGAAGAATTGACTTTCGCAAGGAAATTTTATGGACAGAAAATGCAATTTTTATGGAGTTTCCTCTCGTTAATTATCTGCTTGTCGGCAGCCGTCCAATTCAAAATTATGACATGATTTAAACAAAAAATAAGACCTACGTTAAAAATTTTGTTCACTTAATCAGTCATACAGAAAAACTTTTTGACCTTTCGCGTGCTAAAACATTAATCTCTCGACCATAGACTTCAACATAAAATATCTTTGATGGAAAGAAGAAAGTAAATTATTTTAGTTTAATTCTAACTAATTAATAACAAGGAGGGATAAAAGGTTGTAGTCACAGCTAGAAAGTCATACTTGCTATAATTCTGAAGAAATTAAAAGCCATCATGAAATGTACTTAAAAATCAGTAGAATCTTTTGATGTTTTATGTAAGGGCCTGTTTGTTTCGCATAAAATTGAGCTGAAAGTGAAGGAAAGGCCCAATTTGAAAACCGATGCTGAAAATTCTGTCAGTTTTTTTCATTTCCGGCTGTTTGTTTCGTTTTGAGCGGCGAAAGAAAAGGGAACTGAAAATGGTGATTTGCATAAAGTTTCTTTCCGTCCCCAAAACGCCGATTTTGGTGGAAAGTGATTAAAGCTCTTTTTTCCCCTCTCCTTTCACCCTAGGGTTCTGATCACCGCGTCGTTCCTTCCCTCCATTTTCTCCTGCCTCCTGCTCTCGCTTCCACCCCGATTTCCCACATCAACTTCGCACCGCTTCCTCTTTCTCCAGCTCTCATTCTCACTTCTTGATGCCATTCTCCTGTGCAAGCGAGCTCGATCTTCATCCGTTTTGAGCTCTTGCGATCTTGCGATCGCTGTTCTTGAGATCTTGCGGTTGATTTGGGGATTTGAAAGAAGTTCGTTGTTCTTGAGATCTTGCGGTTGATTTGGGGATTTGAAAGAAGTTCGTTGTTCTTGAGATCTTGCGGTTGATTTGGGGATTTGAAAGAATGCCGCTGTTCTTGAGATCTTGCGGTTGACTTGGGGATTTGAAAGAATGTCGCTGTTCTTGAGATCTTGCACGCTACTCAGGTAAAAAAACTTAAACGCCTTTTGTTCTTGAGATCTTCAGCTCTTGCTCCGATTTGAGCACTATTTTTTGCTCCGGTTTTGAGCTCTGACATGTGGATTTTCATGGTCTGTTTGAGCTTTGATCTGTTTGAGCTCCGATTTTGGGCATTAATTTTATTTAACTTAATATATATGCTCTGGTTGCTTGCCTCAACTATTGATCTGAGTTCATGCTAACATGAATATTAGTAGCAATTTCTGATAATTATTTGCGTAAAAACAAATTAGTAATTGACTATGTTATTTATCATGAATGAAGGGCACAGTTTGCAAATTTTACCATGCTTAAACAACCTCGTGGTCTGTTTGACTATGTTATAAATTTTTCCAATATTAGTAGCAATTTCGTGGTCTGTTTGACTACGTTATAAATTTTTCCATGCAAATTTATCATGAATGAAGGGCACAGTTTGCGTAAAAAGAAATTAGTATAGTCGAAAAACATTTTATTTCTTTGAATGATGGGAAAATGAATCAATTTTTATGGTTAGAAACTCCTTGTCTGCATTCAATTAGTTGATAGGTTCATAGTTATGGACTTTCTTGTCCTTGAGCATGGCCTTTGATTTTTGATGAACTGAATACGAACTAAGAAACAAATTGAAAAATTAATTTGAAGGCAAACATTAAATGTGATGACAAACAATAAGCGCTAAGTGTGTAAAATCTCTGATAGCTCATTTTAGTGACTTATTAATGACATTCTTCTCTATATGTACACATATTGTAGTTACCATTCTTCTTGGCCTAGGGATAAGAAGAGAAAAATATGTATTTTTAATTGTGGGTCATGAAACAGGCTTGAAGTCATCATATTAAACAATGTGACCTGATTTTGTCTGCATTAGTTTCCAAATATATTTTTAAACCCAAGTCTAATAACATTATCTTTTAATTTTACAAATAGGACATTAGCAATATAATTAAACAACCATCTTTGTTTACTGTTACTATCTGCTTTAATATGCCGTTTGTATTTTAGATGGATGGTGATCTCGATGAAGAGACCGTAGTTAATATGTGTTCGGGTGATGTACTATCTGTCTTGGTTATGGTTATGGTATTCATGAGGAGAATGCAAAGTAGACGTAGATCTATATGTGCAGGTCCTAGTGAAGAGAAAATAATACAATATCAAAATAAAAAACAACACATGGATCGCATATATAATGGATTTAGTGATAGTTGTGTCAACTATGTTAGAATGCGAAGTGGTGCTTTTATGAAGCTTGCAGAGATATTGAGGAGCAATGATTTATTGCGAGACTCAAGACATGTTACAGTGGAGGAGCAACTTGCTATGACTTTGAATATTTTGGGGCATAAAACTAAAAATCGAAGTATTAAAGGAGCAACTAGCTAATTATAACAATGCTTGTATAATTATTTTTGTATGTAAATGAGCGTAATTATTTTTGGATAGTCATGTTGCTAGATGATTGCTCATCATTTTGCCTAACAACTATGGTACATATATTAAACTTACATTTGTACAAAACTAATGCTACTACCTCTATTTTCATGCATCTCAGTCGTGGCTTTACATGTTAAATTATAAAGTTGGTATGCTAATGCAAACTTGTTTGACAGGTTTACAAGTGGGGTTCTATAATGATTTCCCCTCGATGAATTAAAGTTAAAGAGGTATTCATTTTTTGTGTTATGATGATGGGCTTCATTGTTGGATATATGCAACTAAAGTTTATACTAGTAATCAATTGGCGAGGCAGTATATGCAACCAACATTGCTATTATAAACTTCATGGCGAGGCATATAATGAAGAAAAGAGCTTTTTCTGGGCACATTTTCTATAATTTCTTTTGAGCTTTGGTTTGATTTCCATCTTGGCTTGTTTGGCCCTTTTGAGCTCAGTTTTTGTGGTTTCCTTTGTCTACCTGACATGTTGCAATTGGTGTTTGTTTGGCCTCATGTTGCTTGGCCTTTGTTTCAGTTGTGTTTTTTGTGGTTTCAGTTTGTGCTTTCCTTGGTTGCAGCCTCTTGTTGCTTGGCCCCTGACCCTAAATTGTTGTGTTGGCCTTTGGTTGGCCTTTGGTTAGCCTGGATTTGGTGTGTGCTGTTTTCATTTGTGCTTTTTTGTGGTTTCCTTTGTCTACCTGACATGTTGCAATTGGTGTTTGTTTGACCTCATGTTGCTTGGCCTTTGGTCAGCATGGTTGTGTCGGCCTTGGTTTCAGCTCTTAGTTGTGTTGGTTTGTCGTGCCAAATGTTGGTTGTTTGGCCTTTGGTCTTTGGTTGTGTTGGCCTTTGGTTGGCCTTTGGCACATCTTGGCCTTTGTTGCAATGGTTTCAGCTATTGTTTGTCCTTTGGTTGGTCAGCTATGGTTGGCCTTTGGATTCAGTTGATGCTTGGCCTTTATTTCAATTTTGTGCAGGTTTATTGTACTCTCTGCCTTGGTTCCAGCTCTTGGTACTATTATGTGTTGTTGGTCAGCTATGGTTGGCCTTTGGTTTCTTATTGATGCTTGGCCTTTGTTTTAATTTTGTGCATGGTTTCAACCTGCTCTCGGCCTTGGTTTCAGTTCTTGGTTGGCTTTTGGTTGGTATGCATATTTTGTGTTATGATGATGGGCTATTTTTAAGATATGCAGCCAAAGTTTATAGCAACAATATATTGGCGAGGTAATATATTGCAGCCAACATTGCTATTTATAAACTTTATGGCGAGTCAGATAATGAAAAAATAGCCTTTTCTGAGCACAACTATGATGATGGGTGGTAATCTTACCATGGTGAACACAATCAAGTTTTCTTGATTTTTTTAGTTTGAACCAAACACTAAAAAATAAGGGAATCTATTCACACATCAATTATTTTCTTCTTTTTTTAAGTTGAACCAAACACTAGAAAATGATGTAAAGTACTTTCACTACATATTTTTGGGCGAAACAAACACAAGAAACATTTTTCAGGAAAGTGAAGGAAACACAAGAAAGTGAAGGAAAGTCATCTATAGAAAGTGAAGGAAACGAACCAAACAGGCCCTAAGTGACGTTTGGTTTAAAATTGAGAAAGTGAACAATTTTTGGTCACTTGGGATGTTGGTTTCAGATGGACTCAGTGATAAAAAGCCAAAAAGTAATTTTCAATGTATAGAGAAGAGAGATTGATTTCAAAAGTATTTTCCGTTGCAAAAAATTGAAAGCCATGGACAAAAAAAAATTAAATAGTGGAAATAATAATATTTATAAATTGGATAACTAATGTACGGAGAAAATTTTCAATAAATAAATTAAAATAAAGCTAAATTTATAGTAAATACCATGATTCCTATTGCTTGCTTATAAAATGCCATGAACTATTTTCCTTCATCTAATTATAGAGCCCAACAAAAAAAAATCAATGTAGTTTTTGTAAAAATAGCTTAAAGTTCATGATAGTTTTCTCAAACTTGATCATTTGAAGAATAGAATTTTTCGTGGAACTTGACAAAGATTATTATTGGCATATCTATTCCTCTATACTCCAAAGAGTACTGTTTATGCCACAGTAAATACTAGGACAGTAAACCAAATCTGGCCTCTCTGCTCGAGATTACTGTTTATGCTACAGTATTTGCTGTAGCATGTAGCATAAAACAATAATCGTATATGCTCCTCAATACTTGAAGTTACTATTTATGCTATAGTATTTTACTGTATCTTAAATAGTAAAGCAAATCAAATATATTAAAACTTAGATCATTTTTTAAGTATAGAAGAGTAGATATAATTTCTAAAGTAAATGTATTAAAATTTGGATCATTCTTTAAGTATAAAGGAGTAGATATGATTTCTAATTTTAAGCATATAATAATTAAATCAAATGTATTAAAACTTAAAGAGAGACAAGTTCAAAATACAGTGCTTAAAAAAATAAGCACACTAGTTAATTAGAAAGAGAAGAAAAGATGGTTGCAATTGAATTGACACTGTAGGTGTAAATTTTGATCTCCCGAAAATAGGGAACTTCGTTTGTATTGATAATAACAGCTTATTACAAACTAATAATCAAATGTTTACAACAGAAGCGGAGGGAATGCCCTCCTTGTTTAACGTGGGTTCCTCGGTGGCGATAGGACGCCTCGCTCGGTGCTCGTGCCGAGTCTGCTTCCCTTGGACGATCCGATCGAAGTTGCTGCCGGAGCTTCAGTTCTCAAATGAGGGAGCCTTTGGCAAAGGTCCAGGTTCAACCTTTGGGAGATTAGCCAGCAGAATATGCAACAACCAATCCCCCTTTCATGCTGGCTGAAGATGGGTTTTAATAGGCAAGGGATGACATGGGCCATCCCTTGATTCATGGGATTTGACCACTAATAGAGGTGAGGGAGACAGCTTGACTGCTCCTTGAATTATGAGATGTGACCACACGTCGTTCAGAGATATCCTGCTGTTCACCTGCAACAGGAGCGGTCATTCGAGGAGCCATGTTTTACATCACGTCACTTAGGAATGGGAAAGCCCCTCCTCGTATGCGTGACAGCGGCTGTCAGATACTCGAGTGGATATGGCCAACTCACTGAGCGTCGGCGGCCCTCCCTTCTGCTTGGACAAGTGAGGTAAGCTGAATTTATGAGGGTGCAGGCTGTTTCGGCGCCTGTCCGCTCATTCGTACTGTGGACGGCCATCTGACGGACCTGGAGTATTGTGCCCCCCTACCCTCACATCACGGAAAATAAGAAAGGTTTGTCCTCGCGAGCTTGGGACTGCAGGCAGACTTGGGTCTGCAGGCAGACTTGGGTCTGCGGGCGAACTTCGAGGGATTTGAGGCTGCAGGCGAATTTCGAGGTGCAGGCGAGCAGGCAGACTTGGGTCTGCAGGCGGATTTGAGACTGCAGGCAGAGCTGGGGATTGCAGGCAGACTTGGGTCTGCAGGCGGATTTAGGACTGCAGGCAGACTTGGGTCTGCAGGCGGATTTGCAACTGCAGGCGAAGCTGGGGACTGCAAACGAACCTGGGTCTGCAGGCGATCTTCAAGCTGTTAGGCGAGTTCTATAGCATGGATCGAAGAATAGCCCGTAACTTTCAAACCGTAAATCGGAATTGGACGAATTATATATGAAAATCGCCTATCTCGACGAGATGGAGCCATCCGAACCAAGCCAAAGGCTTTGGTTCGCTTCCCCCATTTCGCCAAATTCCTTACGGTTTGGGAGATATCTGCGTTTTCCCCTTTTTCTGCTATTTCGGGCGAGGTTTTAGCAGTTTTGTTCTGAACTTCTCTGATAAGGATTAAAGGCAATTTTTATTGCCTACAGACACATCGCACACTATATTGTCTAAATAGCCCTTGATCTTATAATGTGAAAAGAAAAGAAAATAGGATACAAAGAAAGGAAGATGGTGTTTTTTATTTATAAACACAAAGTTCTATCCTTATTTGTTCTTAAGCCCAAAATTCTATCCTCATTCTTAAAGGATTGAAAGTCTATGATTTTGTAATCCCAAATTAATATGTAGAATGTCTATTGTTATTTTTTAATATAATACAAAGTTTCTATATCCTATCCGGGACAGATCTTGACTATACACTAAGGGCATGTTTGGATGGGGTATTTTGCCCCGAAAAGTGGGGGAAAGCTGTCAAAAAACTGCCATTTTGACAGCTTTCCTCCCACTTTTCGGGGCAAAAAAACCCATCCAAACGGGCCTTAAGGGGTTGTTTGTTTGCATAAGGGGGAAGGGGAAACCCTGCCAAAATTGTTAGTTTTGACAGGCTTTCTTGCAAAAATGCCTTTCTAGAGGTTTTTTGTAAGAAAGTCTATCAAAACTGACACTTTTGGCATGCTTTCAACCCATTTCCCCTCTAAAAAAGACAACCAAACGCGCCCTAAACTATGGAAAATAGCAATATAACACGTTGGACATTCTATTGGCTAACAATTGTCAAAAATATCTTTATGTTGCTGGCAGAAACAAATCGTTTTAGTATCTCTTCGTTGGAATATAAAAAATCACAGTCAAAGGACTCATAACTTGAAAATTCTTATATATTATGAATAATGCTAACTAAATTATTCTCTTTCAAACTATATTCTTACATTACAACAAAGAAGAGAAGTGTATCATGCCACAAACTCCAAGTAACGCCAATAGTCACGAAAAAAGGTGCCTTGCGTGCAAATCTCTTTTCATGAAAAAGCAATCTTAGACGAGATATTCACGTGTAATTAAATTTAGACAATTTTGTTTGTTAAAAGAGTCTAAGATTCTATGTTATGCCCTAATTAAGTACAGGTATTTTATTAAAAAAAAAACATCCTTAAACTCATTCATTGCATGCTTGCGCAAAAAAAAAAAAAAAAACCATATCAAAAGATAATAGAATTCGATTCGTCGGCAAAGGGTTATCAATTTTTTATTATAGTCAATATACAAATAAAAATATATGCTGAGTAGAGGAACATTGTAAACTACAAAATTTTGCCAGTAGTACATCCAATTCGTAAGGATCCACAAATAAAAGGTGATGGACTATCCGGTCCAAATCCTTTCATAGTACCCTACGAAAAAATCCTTAACAAATAGCAAGTCCTTTTTGTCCTAATCACAAAAAATCAAAACCTACCTTAGTAGGTACTACGTTAACAACGGTCCCCCCCCGCCCCCCCCCCCCCTAATTAAACAAATAACAGGCATTCTCATGCCCCTTTTTTCCTAGCAACTTCCTTAGGATCCCTTATATATTTTATTTAATCGTCCTATGTTACTTTACTTATTTTTGGTAAGTACTATAACATGCAGATGACACGTTGACATAATAATTATTTGTGTTATCAGCTTGTTAATTAGTTTATACATTTTATACCAATAATGGCACGTAGAATTACTCAGTAGTACTATGCCCCTCCCCTAGGTTGTCGTCACCGATGAGTTCATCAACCCTTATTATATATTGAGCTTAATTAAATCATAATTAGCGGACGACTAATGGTGTTTTAACTAGTTGTTTAGTTGTACGTGATTAAGCACGAGCGCCGCGATGGAGGTTTGGGGTATTTGATTTCATGGGATTCGGTGAGAGATTAATGTGGTCGACGTTTGTACGTTAGTTGATGATTCTGGCAATAATAGAGCGAAAATATTGATTAATGTAGGTTGTAGGATTAAATAGCATTATTTTTAAGGAAGCAATACTGATACTTTGATTGTACTTCCTGTCTATAATATAAATAATTTGCAAGGCACATGTAACTTGCTGTGGGAATATTTTTAAAAATAATGTTAGAGGCATACCACCTACCACAACCCCAACCACACTCCCCCCTCTTATTGCTACAGTAAACCAGGCCCCACATGAGATTTTAAATTTTTTAAAATCCTATGTGGGGCCCGGTTTACTGTAGCATTAAGAGGGGGGAGTGTGGTTAGGGTTGGGGTTGTGGTGGGTGGTGTGCCCCTAACACCACTCTATTTTTAATTCCCCGCTTTTTTTTTTTACTTAGGGGCTGTTTGGTTGCACACTTTTTGAGAAAACTTTTTTCAAAACATCTGACAATGGCAAATTTGTAATTAAAAGTTTTCCAGAGATTTCTGTAAATTGTGTTTGGTTAAACAAAAAATTTACAGAAATATTTTCTATAAAATATCAAAACCTACCAAATTTTACAAAAAACAATTTCCTCTCAAAATAAGAGGAAATCACTAGAAATCTGACACATACCATATTTAATTAAAAACCTACCAAATCTTGTTATTTTCTATAAAGTTATGAGCTATTTTCTTGTTTTGAACCAAACAAGCAAAGTACAAAAAACAAGAAAATTGGTACTTTTTGATTTCTCAAAACTTTTCCTATAATTTTTTTAAGAAATACAAGGAAATCATATTTTAGATGGAAAATATTTCCTATAATTTCTAGAAATTGAACCAAACACCCCCTTAGTTTATTTTATTACTTCTATGGTTGTCTTAAATTGTTAAATATGCAAATTTTTTAGTAAATGGAAAGTTTCATGTAGGACTCAATTCTTTGTTTTTAGTAAAATTTAATTACGAGAGAAGAGAGAGAAATTTTGAATTAGTAATAAGCTTGTGTATCATTAGATTTCAAACTTCAAAATATCCCAGGCAAGTCCCAGCTTGATCCAGTTAATAATTGATCAAGTCCTCACCTAAACCCTAGCCCTCTCAGTCCAGTCAAGTAGCCCATACAACAACGTACTCTGACCAGTGCACATAAAAAAAATATAACTTATATCGTAATTAATTGAAGAAAAGAGCTTTAGTATTTATTTTTATTTAAACTAGTATAATATACGTGTTTTTGAGCATGGACATGTTGTTGTATTTAATATTATATTATTTAATAAATTATATATAAGCATTAAAAGATTTTTTATTGCGCTATGATTAAAAATTTTAACTTATACTAATATTAGTACTTATACTATTATTAACATACAGTTAATAGTTATTTAAAATTTTCTATTATTATATTATTAAACAATTTATTTAGGAGTATAATTATTAAATAATAATATACTCATTAGTTTAAGTAACACTATTGATATAATTAAACCAATTAAATTATTAAATATTTATGTCATGTACACATTTTATTATAATTTCTATTAAAAAAGGAAAAATTGCCTGCTAGGCCCCAAAATCCAACTTTCAATGTGCGCCCAGCCCCCCCCCCCCAACTTTCAACAATGTGCTGCGGCCCTTTTTTTGAAAAAAATATGTCCAGGCCCCTCTCCTCAAGTTCCAATGCAACCTCTTCAAAAATCCCGATGTTACCCCTCCCCTACACCCACTCCTCCTCCTCCGTTCCTCCTCTGCCCCCAGCTCCCGCCCCCGCCTTCCTCCCAGCTCCGCCTCCCTCCCCATCTCCGCCAGTCAGCCGCCATCGCCTCTCTCCCCCGCTCTCTCCCTCCCCGCTCGGTCTCCCTCCCCTCCCCCGCCTCCCTCCTCCACCTGCCACTCCCGCTGCACCTCCCCCTACACCTCCCTCCTCCTCCCCCGTTCGTCCTCTGCCCCCCCCCCTCCCTCCCCAGCTCCGCCTCCCTCTCCCGCTCCGCCCCGCAGCGCCCTTCCAAGCACCTCCCCTCACGCCACCAGCGCCTCCCAAGCGTCGTCGCCTCCCTCCCCTCCCCCTCCTCCCTCCCCCGCTGCACCTCACCCTACACCTCCTTCCTCCTCTGCGCCTCTCTGCCCCTCCCCCCTTCGCCGCCAATGCCGTCCCGAGGAACTTCGCGTGGCCGGCGGCGATCATGGTTATTATATTAACATGTTAACTTTTACGGTTAACATGTTAACTCATAACAGTTAACATGTTAACCCTAAGAGTTAACATATTAACAGTAAGAGTTAACATGTTAGCCCTAAGAGTTAACAGTTAACCGTAAGAGTTAACATGTTAGCTCTAAGAGTTAACATATTAGTCGTAAGTGTTAACATCCGCTGGCATGAGAAAGAGAAGGGTAAAATTAGGATTTAAGTCAGATGACATATCTAATCATGAGCTGGTATGTCTAATCATCTGTTGGCATGAGCTGGAATCATGATGAATGGGCCTGGACATAATTTTTTCAAAACAAGGGGCTGCAGCACATTTAAAAAAATATGGGGGGGCTGGAGCACATTGAAAGTTGGATTTTAGGGCCTAGAAGCAATTTCCCCATTAAATAATGGTAATACTTTTTAATATTATATGACTTTATGTTGTAAAGAATATTACCTTGTTTGATAATTAATATCAAATAAATGGTGTAATAAAAAATTGGATGGTACGTATAAATTAAAAATACTATTATTTAGAAAAAGTAGTTTCTATAAAAATATTGGATCCTTAAAATATATGAGACATTTACTTTCCAACAAAAAAGTGCATAACTCATAAATTTTAAGGATCCAATATTTTATTGCACTATGTTCATAATGTCCAATTTTTATGTCTAAGACGATATTATAATATCGTAAAGGGTACTAATCGTTATAATATAAAAATCCTAATTATACTATTATTAATAATTATAATTATGTACAATATTTTATTAAATAAATAATTTTACTATTTCATCACAATTAATAATTATTTTATAATAAATTATAATATATTTATTAATTTTATTATCATTATAAATTATTAGTATATTCTAGCGAGTGTCCAAATATTTTGAAGAAAAGAAGAGAAAAATATATGTCTCATAAATTTCAAGGATCCAAATTTTTTTATATAAATTAATTTTCTAAAATAAAAGTATTTTTAACTTATAATGTCCAAATTTTTATTACTAATATGATATTAACTATCGAACAATGTAATATTCTTTACAACATAAAGAAATAACCCTTATTTATACTATTATTAATAATTATAATTATGTGCAATAATTTATTAAATGAATGACTTATATTATTTTATATAATTAATAGTTTTTTATAATAAACTATCATATATTCATGAATTTTGTTATCATTATAAATTATTAATATATTCTAGTGAATAACCAAATAATTTGAGAAAATGAAAGGGTGCATAGTTAATGAGAGGTTATGGATCATTAGTTTTGTAATTAATGATATAATTTGAGTTATTAAAAATTGAGAGGATAATAAAGGAAATCAAAAGTTTTGACATGAGTATTTTCTTTTATAAAAAATATAGATATAAAAAAGGTTATTTCATATATGTGTTTTTTCAATATTAGTCTCCACAAGTCTTCCATACCTTGATATTTGTTCCCCACATATTTATATTTTGAATTAGTCCTCAAGTCGTTGTATTCAAAACTACTCCCACAAATCTAAATATTTTAAAATTAATCCCCAAATCATATATAAATATTTTGAAATTAGTCCCTCTACTTAGCATGAGGTTCAAAGATTTGGGGGGGACTAAGTTCATAACATTTATAATATTTTAGGGACCAGTTTAAAAATGTACAGATTCTGGGGACTAATAAAAAATATGGGCGACGTTGAGGACTGAGTTTTTAAATTAAAAAAAGTGGGGGAAAAACCATATGAAGAACTAGGAAGAGCCCGTGATCAGCCTCGTCCAGCTTCCATTATTAGAAAGCGCTGAACGATTGGTCAGAAGCGAAAAAAATGCGAAAGGTTTGAATCGAAAGCTTCGCTGCGGTGACGGGACCATCCGGTGAACGTAGCCAATGGGAACAGTTGCTTTTAGCTGGTGGGAGCTGGGAATTGATTCCGAGGACGGCGGTGATTGGTTGGCGGAGGACGGGAACTTGGTGGTCCTGTTGCTTGCTCCCGTACTCTTGGATTGGACTTTTCTGGTAACTCTTTCCTTTTTCCTACTGTTGCCCCCCTTCCCCTTTTTGATGGCGCCCCGGGTTGGGCCTGGCTCCGGTGGGGCCCACGCCCTGCTTTCCTTCAGTATTTCTTTTGACTGAAATGCCCTTCGTGTATTCTTTTTTATATTTGTTTTTCTTGGGCTAAATTTTTTTTTTATAGACATGGAAAATAACAATGATGGAGTGTTTTAGGGGTTGTTTCGTTGCTCCATTTTTTTTATGGAAAATAAAGAAAAACTCAAAAATATAATGTCCACATAATCTTTTCTAATATAGATTTATTTTCTTTGTTTAGTTCACTTCTTGAAACCAAGAAACACCGAGAGAAAAAAAGGATGTCACGATCACTCGTTGTATGATGTGAGTCCTATTCAAGGATACACATTTCATGGGTTTTGGTGAGGAAATCGGAGGAAACCATGCTTTGATGATTTCCATCTCTATTTTCCTTTTCTTTTATTTACAAGAAACCGAACGAACATGCTCTAATTATACTGGTTTGTGTATGTATTATTACAAGCCTCCACTTATTACCATATATCGCAATATACAATAAACAAAAATCTTTATCGAATACGTTTGAATTAGTATGCCTCTTAAATGGATAAATAATACTGTAATATTGTTCAAGAATTTTTTTATAGATTCTCATGAACTTAATGCGGGTGTTTCTTTAATCAGAACAATAAAGGTATAGAAGCTCGAGTGGTGTATTATCAATAATAGTAGGTAAATATTAAAGGCAGAAGAGGAGGAAGGACCCATTGCAACTTGCAACAAGGATCTTTCAACTACAGTATCCTTTCTCTAGATCTTCACGTATAAATGCACTGTTGCTTGTAATTTCATTGCTGTATAATTTTATAAAATCAAGTAGATAGAAGTGAAACATGTGAAACTATGTTAGGTATACCGACCAATCTATAATGGGATTAATCTATAACTTATACTCTTTGTATAAAATGTCATACTTCTTTGGACGCGTATATCATTGGCCTATATTAACTATTAATTAAAACATTTTAGTCTTATATCTGGACGAACTATAAGATAAACTTTCCTTGTTCTTGACACAAACAAGAGAACCATAACAAATCTCAAATAGCATTTAGATGTCAGTACAAACCTTTTACCTGCAACTAGATTGAGTCTCAACAATAAATATTTACGGAGGTCAACTTAAGTGGACAAGAGGCCTTTGTCCACCAAACTTTCTATCCACTTATATAATGTCTCTTCATATCTTGTATGGATCCTTAGGTATCATCTCTTCATATCTTGTATGGATCCTTAGGTATCATCAATGGATAGGAAGTTTGGTGGATGGTCCACTTAAGTTGACATAAGAATTTCTCGATATATATGTTCTTAATAAATTTGTTTTGTTGGAACAAAATATATTTTCATGATTAAAAAAAAAACAAGCAACCTTTACTTCCAAGACACATGACCTCTTTTTAATTGGCCCCACATCCTCCTATGATGTAAAAAATACATCAATTCTAGCCCAATGCAAACCAAATATGAACTTGTGTATCTAGACTCAAATAACAAAATACTTCCCTTCCTCACAAAACAAAAGAGAAAAAGAAAATCTAAACCACAAAAGGAAATAGTAAAGAGTAAAACCCTCAAACTCTCAACAAATCCTAAAAAAGACCCACAACATACAAAAAAGCAACGCGTAGCCAAGACAAGCGATAAGAAAAGGAAAGGCTCATGTGGCAATTAACTACTAATAATGGCAACAAAGAGACTAAAGTAAAAAAAAAAAAAAAATCCTAGAGGGGAGAGGATTTAAACGGGGAAGGTGAGGAGTCACACTCTCCTCCTTTGGAAACGGGGAGACACATGGATCATGCTTTTCGATTTGGTTAACGTGGGAGAGTAGAAATAACCAAAGAGATTCGGATGCTCCTCATTATTTTTCTGTGGTTTTTTCTGTATAAACCCAAATCTTTGCCCTAATTTATTTTTCAACCCACTTTCTCTCGAAATCAGTTTCAAATACAAAATAACATACTGATCTATTTTACACGTGTCATTCGTTAGTGTTTTCGCTATTTTTTGTCTAATTAACTATGTTTATGTTTAAGTTGCTATATTTTTAATGTAAGTCGAAATGTTCTTCATTAAATTGCATCAAACCCTCTCATCTATACTTTAGCAGTACTTGCTACCTCTCAACTATTTCACCAACTGTTAACACCCCTTGATTCATATGGGAGATGGGGTTATCCGCAATTTTCCTTTCCAAATATGGAATTCATGGAATGTAAGTGCTAGTAATATAGTTGAGGGGGTGATAAATGTTACTAAAAGCTTAAATCAAAATTAAAAAAAAAACCCAGTAAACAGAGTGTATATACATAATTGGATTTAAAATAATCGAGTACAATATCGTTTAAAAATGATTTAGAAAGTGGGTGGGTTCAAGAACAAGTAAGGATAAACTTTGGGTTTAGAAATGTTTAAAAAAAAAAAAAACCCTATTTCCCTTTCTCTTTTATTGCCCTCTTTTATCTTTCTATCCCATTTATAAAGATCAAGGGCTATTTAAGTGAAAGTGAAGCATAAGCAATGAGAGAGCGAACACCGAGGAGAGAGAAAGAAAGAGATCAAATCAAACTAGAACAAGCTTTGCTTCTCTCTCTCACGTCCTAGGTTCTCAGCTTTTACAAGAAAACTAGAAGAGGAGAGCGAACCAAAGAGAGACGACAAAAGGGTATTCTCCTCTTTGTCCCTGGGGACGGGAAATACCAAAAAGCTGAGATCTTGATGACACAAAAGCTCTGCATTTGAGAGCAAAACAAGGCAAGGGAGCTGCTTTAGTGGAAAGGAGTGATTTTGGTGGGAAATTTGGATGTGGGATCTGAACGGATCGCCGAAGAGAATGGGGGATCCGGTCACCTTCCAGTTTTTCCCAGTCAGTGAGCCGGCGGAGGACGGGATCCAGGGCGGTGAGATCACCGCAGTTGCTCCTCGGGCCCACTGGGCCGGTGTTAAGTTCGTGGAGAAGGCCGCTGACGTGTCGCCGGCGGTTAAGAAGAGCCGGCGGGGCCCACGGTCGAGGAGCTCGCAGTACAGGGGAGTTACCTTTTATAGGAGGACTGGGAGATGGGAGTCTCATATTTGGTTAGTTTCCAATTAGCTAAAAAAGAAAGGGGGGGAAAAACTTTATTTTGATTGGTTGGTTGTTGATTTTGATTTTTTGGGTTTGGTTTGTTCGTAATTTTTGTAGGGATTGTGGGAAACAGGTTTATTTAGGGGGTTTTGACACTGCTCATGCTGCTGCTAGGTATATATATATATATTTTTTGCGATTTTTTTTATCTATATAATTTTATATGAAGTTAAAATTAGAACTCAGTGAACTGAGCTGTATTGGTTTATACCTGGAACAGAGCTTATGATCGTGCTGCGATCAAGTTCCGAGGAGTGGAGGCTGATATAAACTTCACTTTGAGTGATTATGAGGATGATCTGAAACAAGTGAGTGAATTAAAAACTGGTCTTTTTTTTGGGCTTAGATATGTGTAATTTTGAAACAAAATTTTAACAGAGTGGAATTAATTGATTTTAACGTTTGCAGATGGCCAACCTGACAAAGGAGGAGTTTGTTCATGTTCTTCGTAGACAGAGTACAGGGTTCCCGAGAGGGAGCTCTAAGTATCGAGGTGTCACATTGCATAAATGCGGGAGATGGGAGGCGAGAATGGGTCAATTCCTGGGCAAAAAGTAATTCATTTATTGATTTTGTGTTAAATTTATAGACATTTATATCATCTAACTCTAATCTTTTGTTTTTGACAGATATGTCTATTTGGGCCTATTTGATACAGAAGTTGAGGCTGCAAGGTATAAGATTTTCTCTATTATTAATGGGGTATTATATCGATATTTCTATTATGAAAACTTACTGTATTCTGTGGTTTCAGAGCTTATGATAAAGCTGCAATCAAGTGTAATGGGAAGGATGCAGTGACCAATTTCGACCCTAGCATCTATGAGAGCGAACTGAGTTGCAATGGTGAGATACCGATAGATGTTTATATATCATTCAACATTTTCGTGTCATAAATGTTGTTGGTTAATGTTTCTGGTAATGTTGTAGGTAGCCAAAGTGATCATAATCTTGAGCTGAGTCTGGGAAGCTTGAGCTCGAAGAGGACTAGTGTCGAGCCAATGGATGAAGAAGGCTCTGTTGGAATGGATCAGAGAGCGCCAATGGATGAGTTCGATTGGAAACGCAACACAAGGCCAAAGGTATTATTAGTTCTACATCTCTGGGCTGATCATTAATATACATCAAATAGTAAGTGGCGATCACCTGAAACCAAAAATAAATTATGCAAATGAGCAGCAAAGTTTCAATCAGGAATAGATACTGCAGAGCAGTGAAAGTAGCAATACCTGGAAATTAGTGACTACCACAAAAGTTATTTTGTAAGCAAGTTTCAGCGGCTTTTCCTAGTTAGAACATCTATTTTCGAATACCATTAGATGTTCTTCATGTTTATTAGTAATCTTTTCCTTGAGTTCTGAACAGGAAAGAATGAACACTAAAAAAATTTAATCATTTTTACCTAATTACTGATAGAGGGCAATTTCATGTACAAAGAACATTCTTTTTGCACAGGTGGTTCTATTCTAATAACTTGTCAATCTAGCAATTTCTTTTAATTTGATCTATTTCTTTCCTTCCCCCCTCTAATATATCGAGAAGCTAAAGCCAGAATTGAGTACTCAAATAGCATTCAGGCCTAGTGAGACAGTCGAGTATCCTCTGTCGATGATCATCAACTCCACCCCAGTGATCAAACCCTCTGATCTTTACCAAGTGGGTTACTCCCATGTAGTAGAAAATCATTCGAAAGATCAATTTTATTTGATCTCATTATATTATTGATTTCATGATGCAGTTTCCAAGCAATAACGATATATCTGTCACCGGAGGTGGAGGCCTTTCTTTATCAATAGGCAGCGAGCAAACCCCTCTCTCTTCAAAACTGCTCGCCGCAAATACTGCAGCATCATCAGGATTCCCGCCACAGTTAGTGAAACCAACTCCTATTTGGTTTGGGCTTCAGTCTCTCATGAGACCGAGCTAAGTTGTCTCTCTCTTCTGCAGACAAATTGCCAGGCTATTGGCATAATTTTGTTGCAAATGTAGCCACCACTGAAATGGGAGGAGCTCTTCTTTTACTGTTATTTGATGAGAGTGGTGGATACAAGAGAGTAGTTTCAGAGTGTAGACGCTTTTCTTTTCAGTTTATTTTAGTTGACGATTTCTAATTCTCAATTGTGTTTTTTTTAATGGTGTTTTTCTTCTTGGTGCACGTACGTAATTTTGTTTTATCTTGCCTTCAATTCATATAAAGTTGCTGACATATCAAAGAGAGGGAGAATCATAGAAATGGGTAATCATGGGAGAATCTTATTTTTGCTTGCTCGTGTTCTCAACAATGTACTGGATACTAACTTCAATTATTAAAGGTGTTAGTCTTTGCTCCTAAGATTGACAGACTGTCATACTTCGCAAATAGTATTTGGATCAAATTTTGGTCTTATACTAATTTTCTTGAGATATGGATCTGCAAAACAATTTTGAGTTCATGACTAGTTTTCCTAACAAATTTTCTTTGGAAATGAATAAGAAATTTCGGACACATTAATTTGGATCAGGCAGTTATTTGTACTATATCCACTATTTCAACGGAATCCTAAGGATTAGATGGAAGCAAACATGTCCTAAGTTTTTGAAGTGACATTTTTGTACACTTCTCCCGAGTTCTTCGCAAATCTAAGATGCTTTAGCAGTAGGACTCTATCAAGACCACCATTATAAGAGTGCGGTGCTTTACATCATAGATTGAATATGCACAATGTTGGGGTCCGAGGAAATCCACGCAAACACTGAGAGAAGGTCACACGAGATCAAAACAATGGCACGAACACAAACAAACGAATTTTACGTGGTTCGACAAGTTGCCTACGTCCACGGGGCAAGAAGGGGATGTGTTTTCACTAATAGAGAAGGAAGAGTACAAATAGAGATTACAAAATCACTCAAATCTCTCAAACAAAACTCTCTAATCTCTCAAACAAAACCCTAAACCAATAGCCCAGAAAAACTCTCTTTTCTGTACTCAAAACAACCCTTTCAACTGCTCCAAACCTTAAAAAGCGTGGTTGCTATTTATACCAAACAACAAACCCAAACCAAACAGAAAACCAAAATTAGGCCCAAACCCAACGCGCGGTCGACCGCACTTGACGCCGCGGTCGACCGACCAGAACGATAAAAAACCAATAAATCGATTACAGTGTTTGGCGGTCGACCGCCAAAATCGTCGCGGTCGACCGTCATCAAGTCCAGAAAGCTCCCTGAGGTTGTGCACATTTCCGGTCGACCGCTCCAAAGCTCGCGGTCGACCGACAAGCATCCAAAACTCTGCCTGCTCTAAAAAATATTGTTCTTCTCTAATGTTTTCGCCGTTTCTACAATTCTTCACTTCGACGAAGTTTTTCCAAAACTGAGCCGACACCAACCAAACCAAACGTCCCACTTGTTGCGTCTAGTACGAAGTGGAATCAATCCACGACAACAGACTCAATCCACAACAAGTCGAGAACCCAAACGAGAATGCGAACAATCTCCAAATGTCGGTATCAACTCACCAAACCGGCTGCATCAAAATGACTGCCTACGTATCATCTTACGCAAGGAATCAAGCCACACATAGTTCATCAAATGGCCTCCAAAGACCCTCAATCAACTAGAAGGATTCTCAATCCTGCATGAATATCACCAAAAAATCTGCAGCTGATAACTCTCTCACTGGCCTCAAAGTGAAACGAACTAAACACCTTCACCTGAGGTGAACCAACGGCCATAGTCAAATCCGAACCGTGTCTACATGCTGCACTCGAATCAACAAACTCATCATCTACATCCACACCAATATGATCCCCAATCTGTGTACCTCAGTTGGAATCCCAAACGATAAAGAATGATCTGGAGAACGTGGAGTAATCTCCATCCAACGTGGAGTAGCATCACTTTCCACCCGCTGTGATATTCCAATGATCTGTCCAACATCTCCACCTGCTGAGAGTCAAAAGTGACATACCTACCCAGAACAATATCAGAGTCCCATAACTGATAAACAAACACGCCTCTAAATCCTAAATGTGCACTCGGATCAAATTTTACATTTTTGATAAAATTTCACATCCTCGATGTGACTATATACTGGGCATCCAAATATCCGAAGCAATCCAAAATCTGAAGCAGCTCTACCAGATCCAAATACTCCAAACGTAGCAGTCGGTAACCTATGAATAAGATGACTCCAATATGTCAAAGCCTCATCACCAAAACTCCTCTACAAAACACTGCTCGACATCAAACACCGATCTTCCTCCAGCAAAGAACAACTCATCAAATCTGTCATCTCATCTCGTTGCCCCAATGTTTCTTTTCCAATGAAGTGTCTCACTGCTTTGAGCTAGGTACAAATGCGGAAAATGACCCCTCTTAAACTTCCTATCAAAATTAGAACGAAGTATTACATTTCTGCCTATACACTTTTTCCACCTGTTGTTGACTACTAGGACTTCACTCCAACGGGACTTGGTTGTAACCCATAAATGTCTAGAACAGTCCTCAACACAAGAAACTAAATACCTATTGTTAGACCCTAGAGGGGGGGTGGGGGGTGATTAGGGTCTTATGCTAATCTAATCCGATTTAAATGACAATTAAAACTAATTCAAATATATTCTTGCAAGATAGATATACAAGAGTTATAAGCAAGAATAAGCAATATGAATAAAGAGATATATCCTATATGATAAATACATGTAAGGATATATAAACTAGCACAAGATGATATATCCTACCAAAGAGATATACAATATAATATATGCAAGGATATGTAAACTAACACAAGGGTAAACAATATGAACTAGATAGTGGATGATAAAAATAATGAGCTATGGACAATGGCGACAATAAATATAAACAAAAGATTAAGTGCGCCAAAGCAAACTCAAACACACGATATGATCACGGAGTTCGGACCTTCCGTCCTACGTCTCCGCTCCCCTCTCCCGGGGAGAAATCCACTATCAAAATCGGGTTTTCTACGCTCACCCGAATAACGTTTACAACCACACTATGTCGGTTTTCAACGATCACCGATCAACGTATACACTCACTCACAATGTCGGTTTTCAACGTTCACCGATCAACATCCACTCCTCACACTCGGTTTTCTAGCTAACCGAAAACTTTACAATCTCACAAAGATAACAAATGATTTGTTCTCTAATACAATGCGAGAACTCAATTAAAGCTTAACTCAATGTTATAATTTCTCATAACCCTAATATACTATGTATGTAAATACTAAAAGCTCATGTGGGTGTGTGTAACAATGAGAATAAATAAAACAACTAAACTCAAATAAAATCTAGCATATAGAAATTATGAATAAAACAATAAATAGCTAGAAATAGAGTTTAGGAATTCTTCTTTGAAAACCAAGATGGATAGATGGATTAAAAGGAAGCTCAAACAATGTAGATGATCTCCTCCACTTGTGAACCAGCCAAAACAGCTTTAAACAAAACTTAAACCCCTGTTAAAACTTTTATAAACTTGTTTAAAACATCCCATTGGTTACTGAGATAGAAGGGGGTTTGGGGGTTTTTATAGGAAGAGGAAGCAACAGCAAAAACCCCAAGGGAAAAGACCAAACAGCCTAAGAATCAGAAATCTGATTCTGTACCAAAAAATCCGTTGGGATAAAAGAAACTCCAGAGAGTTCGACGGTCGACCACGGTGGTCGACCGCAAGGAATTCAGCTTGACGGTCGACCATGGAGGTCGACCGTGAAAGTTTCTGCTACCCACTATGGAAAAGACTCAGGCACGGTCGACCGTGGCGATCGACCGTGAACTGATATATGAAATTTTACAGTTTTGAACAGTTTTCTGATTTTAAAACACTATTTAAAAATATCAAATAAATTCCAAAAAATATAAAACTTTGGGGAATGATTGTAGACATGATAATAAACATGCTACAATGATTGGTTTCTAAAAAGGACTTCCCAAATGAAAAATATCATTATTTTACAAAATAGTCCAAAACATGAAAATGTAAACATGTGAATTTTGACATTTTGGCTAAACCATGTTTTGAAACTTTGCGCAATGATTATGTAGACTTAATAAAATATGTATATGATTATTGTTAAGTCCAAAAACTAAGAATACAATATTTTTATAAATACAATAGAAAATAAAACATATGAGTATGTATATGAAAATATATTTGTTTCATATCTAAGTAGTTAAACCAAATCATAATAATAAATATGAAATATGTAATTTTATATTTGTAAACATGAAAACCCAAAACCATGCATGTATATATATAATTATATATATACATAGAAACCAAATACGTGTGTGTATATGATATTGAGCTTAGAGTATCTAACACACATAATATAAAACCTAAACTAGATTACCCAAGCCGATCTTGATCTTCAATAAGCTCGACTTGGTACACTTGCGGATGAAGCTTGAACTTGATCTTTAACTTTGAATTGCGTAGGCTTCACTCCATAATTCCGCCAACCTCCATTGGATATGATCGTGAATGCGCAATTCCTTCCATTCTCTAACTCGTTGTTTACCTAAAATAAATACGAAAGCACAAACACTAGACAAACAATATTAGATGTAAATTGTTTATAAATCATCATCAAAATAAGAAGGCCAACACCTATTACCTCCCAATGATGCCTCCTTGGAAGGCCCCAAATGCCTACGTGAACACCATCTAGAAGATCCTTCGTTCGATGAATAGAAGTACCAAACCCCACCTCGGTCTTCTTGCTCACACCAACATGTTCACAGAACTTCAATCTGTAGGTCAAGACACCTCTCACCAATCCATGCACGGTATCAACACTCGAATATCCCAGTCTCAAACGCCACAGTCTAGCCAAATCAATAGAAGTCGTCAGTTCTCCACCTATCATCGTGCTCCTAATCAAAAGTAAAAATTATTCTTCCTGACGTCCTTCATCACAATCATAGACCCTAATGTGACCTTTAGAGATGCATCCTCTAAGATCACTCTATAGCCTGCTGCCTCCAAAACTCCAAGTAAAATGATGTTCTTCAAAAACTACGGAATGAACCTCACTTCCTTCAACTCCCTAGTCACCTCGTCACACATCCTGATCCGAACTGTACTAATACTACCAATAGGGTATTCATGATCATTACCAATGAGCATGACATCCCCTCTTTCCAACTCCTCAAAGCTGGAGAACCAATCATTCCTAGGGCAAATATGATATGAAGCACCTGAATTCAACATCCACTCCGTAGAGTCAGCGTCACAAACTGACGGTAGTGCAGGGCATGAGTAGCTCGAAGAATCCGAATTTGAATTGTCGTCACTAACTTTGGCAACATTCACCTCTGAAGCTTGTATAGCTTTTTCCTTATTCTTTCCGGCTTGATCTATCAACTTTGGGCATTCAGACTTTCAATGTCCATCTTCTTTACAAAATACACATTGATTCCTACCAACTGAAGGATGTGCTCCTCTAGACTGCGACCTCCTACTTCGGTTTGGACTCTTCTCTCTTGCGACCAATGCCTCCGCTACTGTATCAATCGAAGACTTCTTGTCTTTCTTCCTAAGCTGATAGTTCACAAGAGCAGCGGTGACCTCACTATACGAAAGAGATTCTTTCCCATTAATAAGAGTAAGAACGAATGTCTCATATTCCTCGTCAGGCAAAGAACTCAACAACAACAATACTTTGTCCTCATCTTCAATCATAACATCCACATTCGTCAAATCCGTAAGAAGCTTCGTGTAGTGGTTCATGTGATTACTAATCGAGATTCCCTTTTTCAATTGGAAACGATAAAACCTCCTCTTCAAATACAAGCGATTCTCAACACTCTTTGTCAAATAATAGCTCTCTAGAATCTCCAAATCTTCTTTGCCAAAGTCTCATTGATCACATCATGCTTTATATCTTGAGTTAGACAAGACCTAATCATACCACACGACGTTCGATTTATCTTCTTCCAAACATTTTCTTCAATGTCGTCCGGTTTCCTGTCCAACTCCAAAGTATCCTCCAAATTTTGCGTGTTGAGCGCATCCAAGACTTTACATCTCCATAAACCAAAATTGCTCGTGCCATTAAACTTCTCTACGTCTATCTTCATAGAGTGAATATTCAAAATTTGGACGGTCTTCATGCCAGAAGTACTACCCTCAACTCATTCTTTCCCAGCCATCTTCCTTAACAAACCAATGCGGAGCAAACTGAAAGAAATAGATCCAAACTGCGAGAAAGATAGATTTTTACCTCCAACTAAAACCCTAATAAGAGTCTCCAAAAGATCTCACCCCCACACAACGGAAGACAAGATCCATAATAGTAAAAATCCTACCTTTATCACCAACTGAAACTCTAGACGAGCTTCCAAAGCGAGCTACTCATCCACCAATCCCCAAGCGTAGCTTGGGCTCTGATACCACTTGTTGGGGTCCGAGGAAATCCACGCAAACGCTGAGAGAAGGTTACACAAGATCAAAATAATGGCACAAACATAAACAAACGAATTTTACGGGGCAAATGGGGGACGGGGCAAAAAGGGTATGACACTTGACGCCGTGGTCGACCAGACAGAACGACAGAAACCAATAAATCGATTATAGAGTTTGGCGGCCGACCGCTAAAATCGTCGTGGTCGATCATCACCAAGTCCAGAAAACTCCCTGAGGCTGTACACATTTCCGGTTGACCGCCCCAAAGCTCGCGGTCGACCGACAAGCATACAAAATTCTGACTGCTCCAAAAAATCCTGTTCTTCTCCAATGTTTTCGCCGTTTCTACACACAATTCCTAAACTAATTCTTTAACTACTCGTGAATGGTTTATATTTACCCATTTGTATGGAGTGTTTTAATATAATCTTTACTCATGCGTTAGCCCATGGAAAATTCGTGTAGACATAGTAAGCCCAAAAAATATACAGGTTCGTGCTAAAGACTTCCACATTCTGGTCCATGGGATCAAGACATCTCATCTCTTATTAGACTCAAAAGAATGCAATGAAGTTATGAAGCTAAGTTCACTGAATATGCAACGTACTTATTTTTAAAAAATATGCAACGTACCTTGTTAAACTTGAAGAGCATGTCAAGCTTGAAGTGCAATTTCACTTCTCCCATAACAAAAGCTGTTTCAGGCTTTTTTTGATAGTGGAGAGGAATCTAAACACGATGAAAAATGATAGATAATGTGATTTCTCTTAAATGCATTTGATTGATATTCATGAAGGTGTAGAATTGGCGAGAACGTTGGAGAAGATCAGAAAAATAAAGCAGACATGCATTTGAACGCTTGCCGATCGACCCCGAGACAAGCTGCGGTCGACTACAAGCGTGCACAAGTATAGGGCAAATTTCGGAGCTTTGTCCTGTCGACCGCGGCGATTTCTACGGTCGACCGCTAAACCCTGTAATTGTTTATTGGTTTCTGTCGTTCTAGCTGGTCGACCGCGGCGTCAAGTGCGGTCGACCGCGCGTCGGGTTTGGGTCTGATTTCGGTTTTCTGTTCTGGTTGGGATTAATGTTTGGTATAAATACAAACACATTTTAAGGTTTCTGGGGAGCGGAAGAGGGGTTTGTTTTGTGCACAGAAAAGAGAGTTTTTTGAGCAATTTGGTTAGGGTTTTGTTTGAGAGATTTGAGAGATTTGTTTGAGAGATTTTGAGTGAATTTGTAATCTCTATTTGTACTACGTGGTTTGGCAAATTGCCTACGTCCACGGGGTAAGAAGGGGATTGAGTTTTCATTAATAGAGAAGAAAAGTACAAACTGAGATTACAAAACACTCAAATCAATCAACTAATCTCACCAACAAATCTCTTAATCTCTCCAAATAAACCCTCAAACAATTGCTCAGAAAAACTCTCCTTTTTCCGTGCTCCAAATATCCCCAAACCAATCTCCAAATAAAGCCAAAGAAACCCTAATTCGTATGTTGGTATTTATAGCAAACACCAAACCCAATAAGACCAGGAAACACAAAATAGGCCCTGACCCGATTGGCGGTCGATCGCCCAAAGCTCGCGGTCGATCGTGATTGAGCGACAGAGACCAAATTCGCCTGCATGGTCTTGCGGTCGACCGCGCCAAATCCAGACTTCTACTATGGCTTGTGCACGTTCGCGGTCGACCGGCCTTGCGCCGCGGTCGACCGCGCAGCACCCAAAACGCCTCCTGCGCCTCCAAACATGTTCTGATCCAAAATTTCTCGCCGATTCTACAATTACAGAGAAAGTAACCAGAGTTCACCGTGATCCCACGCACGCCGAGAGCCTCTTGTGTGGGAGTAACTGCATGAGCTAAACGCCGTCCAAATAGCTTTGTTTTATTAACGGGGAGTTTCAAGGCCGAAATAACCTCCCAAATCTTGGGTCTGATAAATTTTTGTGTATGCCTCGATCCATTAAAACCACCGCGAAGATATCACACTAAAACTTTCCCTTGAGCCAGCAAGCCATATCAATCTATCATTAGGCAACGCGTGCGACAATGTTAATTGCTCTCAACATTTTAAGGCCTCATCCCTTGCAAATATATCCATTTATCTCCCCATACCTTTACTGATTTTCCATAATTCCCACCCGCCATTTTTTTTGCTTCCCACAAACTTTTCCATGTAAAGCTGAAGCTATAGAAGGACAAATTGAGGATGAAAAAAAAAATCATTAGTCAGAAAATATTTTGATTTTAATACAGCATGAATGAGAGACCCTTGGATTTGCTACATAATTCTCCTTACTTGCTTGGCAAGCATTGCCAAATTAGATGCATTGAAGCCTGTAAACCCCATACCCCCCATCTTTTTTGACACGACGCGACCATTGCCAATTAAACCACCACTGAATCCTCCGTTTGCCATATCGTTGCATCCGCAAAAAATTAGCAATCATTGAATTTAAATCATATATATCGATCAATTTTTTTGGGGTAGCTAAAAACAACTCATAATATACGTGCGAATTGCTTGTGCCACAGTCTTAATGTATATTTTCTTTTCCAGCCTTGATACTGAGTGCAGCATGTATGACCTCTCTAGTTTGCTTTGGAACATTTTTGGTGAAGAATAAGGCTGATTTTACCAGCATTTATTAATTGGTCGGATGTCAACTCCTATACATTGAGCAAATGTTTTGGTGTAGGATGCTTAATCCGAGTTGGAGTCTATTTAGATTAGGAAATATAGATTAGGAAATAACTTCAATTTTAGAGACAAATTAGATTAGGAAACAAAATCAATTTTGATTCATGATTTGTTTCCTCTATTATAAGGAGTCTTTTTAGGATAGAATTTAACCTTTTTTTTGTAATTCTAGTCTTACTAGGAGTCTTATTTGATACTTTTTATTTTTGTAATTCTAATCTTACTAGGAGTTTTATTTGTTTTTCTATTTAAGAAGAGTCATGTAACCCCAAAGGAGAATAACTTTTCATCAATAAAATTTCTCTTTTTAATATTTTCTTCGTGGATTCGAAGATCGTTCTTTGTGGATTCAGAGAACACCCTTGGTGGATTCCGAGGTTATCACTTCCGCGCTGCGTCATGCTTGAATCGACTACAATGAGAAAGTGAGGCTTCAATGGAAAATACGCTGTAATACGTGAACAAAAGATGGGATGCTGGTGGGATACTTCTACAAATAGAGAGACATCTTAATGATCGATTACTGCTAGCTATATTAAACAAAGCCGTGAGACCTTCTGAGCATAATAAAAATAGATAAGGAGACAGACGATCACCTTGTGAAATACCTCTAGACGTTGTAATATCTCGATGTGCAACTGAACACAAGACCGAGGGAGATGCAATTCATAACCCACGATACGCACCCCCTACCAAACCCCCAATCGCTCTATCTATCACACGCCTTGCTCGTATCAACTTTAATAGCCATGAGTACCCTTTTCCGACCCTGTTTATTTTTCGAATAGTGAAGGGACTCGTACGCCGCTACGCTCTGGTCAACAGGAATAATATCAGGGAGAACATATTTCAACCGGTTAGCCATCACCTTTGAAATGATTTTATGAATGACAATGCGAACATTGACGGGTCTAAAAGTCATTGATCATCTGTGAATTTTTTTACTCTTCGGAG
>NC_033798.1:124734365-124758632 GCF_001876935.1 Asparagus officinalis | reverse complement strand
TACAAATGAAGAAATCGACCCAATTCACTTTTAATTATAGAAATCGACCCACTTTGAGTTAATTACGGTGTTATTTAGGAGCCGCAAACCTTTTCCGCTCCTTGACCCCACTTGTAATTAGGCTACTAATTAGTCGGGGTTAGCAACCCCGACTAATTAGTATCGTAATTAACTCAAAATAGGTCGATTTTTATAATTAAAAGTGAATGGGGTCAATTTCTTTAAAAAAAATTCTGCTGAGACGAATTTGAAAATTTCTTCCTTTACAAATTACAAACATCACCCTCCCTCAACAACTTGCCAGTGCTTTTAATAGAATAATGCCGACGTGCTGTCCGGTCCCGCGGCTTTGTTGGATGCATATATCAAAGGCTGCCTTCTTTATTTACTCGTGACCTAATCTCTTGAGTTAGCCGTTCGTTCATAGAATTGGACGCTTTGGACTAATTAAGCACCTCTCTAGTAGTAATCAGCCTCATTAATTAGTAATTAGAGTTCCATCGCAATACTTGAGTCGCTCCGCATTGTCTTTCCTTCTCGTCGACGCCTTATGATGAGAAAACCCAGTAGTATTTCGACCGTATTTCCTGTCCGCTAAAAACCCTAGAAAATTCTAGAAAAAGTTGTTGTAGCATTTGAAAAAGAATTGCTGTAGCAGAAATAAAAAGAGGAGGTCATGCATTTGCACGGGGTGTACACTAGTCTACTCCTCTGCACTTACAGGAGGACCCAATGATTTACTATTCATGCCGCATCAATTACTGTAGGAAAAAAAAAACAGAATACCGTAGCGATTTAAAAAGCGTTGTAGAATTTAAAAATTACCGTAGCATTTAAAAAAGAATTACGGTAGCAGAAATGAAAAATAGGGGCTCGTGCTTTGCACCGGATGCACACTATTCACTTCCCCTTATCGTATTTATCCTCCATCCCAACATGCTATTAGCGAAGAGGGAGGCGATTGTACAAATACAGTTTTTCTTCCATTTTTTTGGCAGGGTATATGGGGCTATAAGCCTATAATCCCATATTTGGGCCCGACGAGGCCCGCCACCCATTGCGATTGGCTGCATCTCAAGGACTTAGGCCCAAGAAGCGCACGTGTGCACGCGCACGTGTCGCCTCCCTTTACCGCCCGATGACGCAACCGCCAGCCGCGTAATCGTACGGCCCACACGTCCCCGATCCCTCCAAATCCAACGGCCGAGATCGTCCCGTCAAATTCCGTTAGGGCTTCCGTCTCGGCGATGCGTATATAACCACGACGTCTCCGACCAGATGAGCGGCGCGGTGGCAGTTCGGGACTGCCTCGCCAGACTTTCTCCGTCTCTTCGTCCTCTCTCGTCTCTCCCCCTCCTCCCCACGATCTACCCCGAATAATAAAATAAAAGAAAATCCTCAGCGCAAAAAATTCGACTCCAAAAATCTGAAAAAACCTAGAAAAATCAAAAATTCAGGAGCCTCCTCTCTCAGATCTCCGTATATCAAGTTATCTTTCTTATCTATTCAAAGAAATAAAAATAATCATATAAAAAGGAGGAAGGTTCTTGCTTGTTTGATTTTCGTTTACTGTTCTTTCTTCCATCTATATCCCAACCTAGATAAAAATCAAAAAATAAAATCGGAAAAGCGAAATTGGCAAGCTTCAGGCACCGCAGCAAGGCGCAGAAGCAGATCGGGCGCGAGCGGGACTCAGGCGGCCACGCCGGCGTCGATGGAGGGAACCAGTTCCCTTCCACGTCTCTGTATGTTGGGGATCTTGAGCCGAACGTGACGGATGCGCAGTTGTACGATATGTTTAGCCAAATTGGGCAGGTTGTCTCGGTTAGGGTTTGTAGGGATATCACGACTCGGCGATCGCTTGGTTACGCTTATGTTAATTATAGCAATCCGATGGATGGTGAGTTTTCTGAATTCATTTTACATCATTTTAACACTTTTCGGTGTTTGTCTCAAGTTTGAATGCCTGGAATGGTCTTTAGTTTAGAGCTATTTAGCCCTGCGGGTATTAGACTCGATAAAGAACTAATTTTGTTTTTCGAATTCGCAATTGGGTTTTCACATATTCTGGGTTCGGGGAAAGATCTCTTTTTTTTATGCTATTCACTGAAAAGAGATGTTTTTTCCCGTATAATTCTGGTGAAATACAAGCTCATGACGTATGCCTTGCGTACGGAATGGATTCTCTTTTGCATTTCGGGGAGTCTTTTTTGCTGTTAAAACTGTTAGAGAACCGGATTGTTCTTCTTAGCTTTTCTGAGAGATATTGAAATTAGCTTATTATGTTCCAAATAGATGTTTTGGTCTGCGAACTAGTAATTCCAGCAGTAGAATTCTAATGCATGCTGAATGCACAGTATGATATTGAAAATACAATATGGTCACTGTAAATGAAATAAATTGTAGTGAATCTGACTTCTCTTTGTTTTGTATGTAATAGAAATGTTATATGTTTTTAAAAGGTATATGCAGTTTATAATCATCCGCTGAAATTGGATTCAAGCTAATATGCCATTAAGTTGCCTGTACTTGTAAGTTTGAATTATAAACATAAACTAGACCTCTGTCTTCACTGAGCTGAGCTTCTACCATCACCATCAGGATTTGGTTGAAAGTTTTAGTCAGAAGTGGAATCTGTGATTATTTTGATGGAAGGAAAAAAAATTGGTATTCTAGTGGAAAAAATTATTCTAGTGAAAAAAATTATTGATTATAATTTTTTAGAAATACAACATTTATTGGCCTCATCATTTGTGTCCTTTCAATGTTATTTTTTTGGATAATGATTCATACTATATTCTTGCATTAATGAATAGGAGTTCTTTGTTTTTAATGATTGAATACTATAGTTTAAAAAACATACTGTGCGTCTGCCTAGCCTAAGCAGTAATTAGGCCGTTTGCCTATATTTTGATAGTGCATGGGGGTGCATGGACGTTATGCATACTGCAAAGTTCAGGCCATGGCCCGAATTCCTCTATTGTCACCTCTGGGTCCTCCAACCTTCCTGGCCTCCTCCATTGACTTTGAACACGTCCACCTTCAACCTTCTGCAATATCAACTACACCTCTAGTTAAACAAAAAAAAGAAATCTGTCTAGGCGCTAGGCTTCAAGTTGCCGCCTAGCGCTTTCCATAACATTGATGTATACAACTACCTGTACAGTCACTACATGCATGCAGCAAAGAATTCTCTCACTATATAACTTCTAATATACAGTTTTAGTTCGACGATAGCTTTAGGGAACCCGGGACATCAAATTTACACTTACACCTTTAGTTAAACAAAAGAAGAAATCTGCCTAGGCGCTAGGCTTTGGGTTGACGCCTAGCGCTTTCTATAACTTTGATGTATACAACTACCTTTACAGTCACTACATGAATGCAGCGAAGAATTCTCTCACTATATAACTTTTAATATACAGCTTTAGTTCGACGATAGCTTTAGGGAACCATGGACATCAAATTTACACTTGATGATAGAGTAATATTTCTCTATCCGAGTATCTAACTGATGTTGCAATCATTTTTTATTTAAAATTCTATGTTATGGGTTTGTACATTTGCCGAGGGAACACTTCCTTTAATTCTATGATCATGATTTTTTTTTAAAGAGCTGACGTTGTCACGTTGCAATGAATTTAGTACTAGACTTTGATTCGTGCATGAAGGCGCTCTTGGTACATTGGAAGATGAAATGAAGAAAATTCGTTTGGCACCTTAAATGATAATGTTTTGAGATCTTGCTATTGTTCTTGATAGAATAAGGGAACATAACTCTCTTTTCGGTGCTCTTATTTTGACACCTTAGTATGACTTTTGACCCACTGTATGTTATCCTGAAAAAAGGTGTAGAGCTGTGCAGTTCAAAGAATTTATTGCTAGGCATTGATTTATGCATGAAGGAGCTCTTGGGGCATCAGAAGATAAACTGAAGAAACTATTCATTTGGTACCTTAATATATAATGCTTTGAGACCTTACTATTATTCCGGGTAGATTAAGGGGGCGTAAATCTCTTTTCGGCTCTTATTTTGACGGCCTTAATGTTCAGACTTATTGACCCACTGTATGTTTGTGTTGTGGAAACATAATTATGTAATAAAGAATGTTTCTCAGTTAGGCATACAAATAATACCTTGTGTTGCATTGACACCTTTTGCAGTTGATATTTATTTGTTTTGCATCTCATTTGTTTTGCATCTCACTCTATTTGGAACGTAATTGACAGCGGCGAGGGCATTGGATATGCTGAACTTTACTCCCCTCAACGGTAAACCTATCAGAATAATGTATTCAAACCGTGACCCTAGCACACGAAAGAGTGGGGCAGCTAACATATTTATTAAAGTATGATACTCTTCTTTGTTGGTCTTTAATTTGGTTTTCTTGTTTTGGATCTGGTTTTATCTACTTTTCTCGTTTTAAGTCTCCCCCATACATCATGATTAACGGTGCCTCTCAAATTTGGCAGAACCTGGACAAGTCAATAGACCACAAAGCCCTGTATGATACATTTTCTGTTTTTGGCAACATTCTTTCTTGCAAAGTTGCCACTGAGCCATCTGGCCAGTCGAAAGGCTATGGGTTTGTTCAATTTGAGCAAGAGGAGGCAGCGCAAAATGCTATCGAGAAGCTAAATGGCATGTGTCTGAATGAGAAAGTGGTCTATGTTGGTCCCTTTCTTCGGAAGCAGGAACGGGAAAATACTCCGGATAAAACAGTTTTTCGTAATGTATTTGTTAAAAATCTGTCAGAATCTACAACCAAAGAAGAGCTTGATCAAATTTTTGGTGAATATGGAACGATTACTAGTTCTGTTGTGATGACAGAGGGTGATGGGAAATCCAAATGCTTTGGGTTTGTTAATTTTGAAAACCCAGAGGATGCTGCTCGAGCTGTTGAGGAACTTAATGGGAAGAAATTTGGTGACAAGGAATGGTATGTTGGTAAAGCGCAGAAGAAATCTGAAAGGGAGAGAGAACTAAAAGGCCGATTTGAGCAGGGTGTTAAGGAGGCTGCTGACAAGTTTCAAGGTGTTAACTTGTACTTGAAGAACTTGGACGATAGTATTGGGGATGAGAAACTTAGGGAATTGTTCTCTGAGTTCGGGACAATCACATCTTGCAAGGTGATACACATACACCTAGACCTAGCTGCTGTGCCTCTCCTTTCGTTTATTCATTGCTGTTTGGTTCACAAGGCTTAAAACTCATTACTTTTGCAGGTTATGCGAGATCCCAATGGTATCAGTAGAGGGTCGGGATTTGTTGCCTTCTCAAATCCTGAAGATGCGTCTCGTGCTGTTAGTTGCCGTTCACTTTTTGCTGATGTTTCTATGAATAAATTATCATGATTTTTCTTCATCATTCATTTTCTTTGTCTGTAGCTAGCGGAGATGAATGGGAAAATGATCGGCAGCAAACCTCTGTATGTAGCAATTGCACAGCGTAAAGAAGACAGAAGAGCAAGATTACAGGCATGTGCCTTTTATTTTTTTGATAGATAAATTCTTTCTATAATGTGAAGCAAGTTTTTATATTGAAACACATAATCAATGTACCACGTTAGCTTGCTAAACTTTTTGTTCTTTTGTTACTACTCTTTTCACATGGGCTGGGTTACTCAGACATGGTGTTTTGTATGCCGTTTCCATGTCAGACACATGTCAGACATGGATACTCTGCGGATACGCCATGGACATGCATGGTTCAAAGCGAAACCCAATTTTCCTACTAGTTTCTTTGGTAATATTGGGTTCAAAAATCAATTGGTTTTTGGACCCGAAAACTAAAACCCATTATCTAAATATTTGAAAAATACCCATCATATTATCACATGTGACTAAACTGAACTTTTGTTGTGAAACCTAGTTTCATTTAACTTAATTCTTATAGATAAGAGAGAAATATACAAACGTTATAGGTATTTTAATTCAATATTTGATCTAATGTAAAATTTAAATATCCTACATTTTACAAATTTGCCTTGTCCCTGTATCGTACATTTTATAAATTTGTCATATCTTGTGTCTGTATCCATATCTGTGTTTATGTCCATGTCCGTGCTACCTAGCATATAGGGCATGTTAGGTATATTAAGGTTGTTCTAGGTGCAAGTTTATAAAAAGTTCCGCTTTTTCATGGATAGCCTGTGCTCAGATCTCCTAAGAAGAGGAATTTTGACCAGATTTCAATAGATGACATTAGTCATATTTATCAAACTGAACTCCAGCTAATCCCTTTGTTTTCATTGTTTATGTGTCCACGTCTTACAAGAAAGCACATGAGGTGTATATATATGATAAGACTTCTTATTTGTCGTGTATATGGATCCTATCTTACGCAAGAGACTTTTAGTTGTTGAAACTAAATAAACGAGGCAGAAGCAACAAAAACAAACTTTTCATCAGGGAACTGAACCCAAAAATGAAACAATATTTTTCATAAATCTTGTTATATAATGGCATTCTGGATTACGTTTCTCACTCAATGTTTTTAGTTCAAATATAATCTGGTTCTCTCTTGAATTAAGTATATCAAAGCATCTGTTATTTATTTCATGGTACCTGACACATCTTCCAAGATTCAATTTAGTTATTTTACCTGTCTCTTCCAATACTTTCTCAATTATTCTACCAATCATATTTGTTCTTCTTGGTCTATATCACAAATTTGGAAAGCGCATGAATAAATCATATTTGTTCTTCTTGGTCTATACCACATATTTTGGGAAAGTGCATGAATAAATCATATTTGTTCTTCTTGGTCTATATCACATATTTTGGAAAGTGCATGAATACATGTTCTAACTTCAGATTGGCCGAGCTTTGAATAGGCGTTGAAAAAATATCTCTGCATTTAAGCTTGTGCCAATTTAATTACCTTTGGAAGATTTGTTTAAAATATTTACTGTCGTATAGAGAACATGGCGTGCTTGGCGTGAAATGAAATGAATGTGAAAGGAAGTCACTTGAGATGAAGCAGATATGGAAACCCCTAGAAATTGTGGTCACTAATATTAGTAATTGCACTTGGCTCTTGAAACTTGCAAATTACTTTATAATACTGTACATATGGACGGGAGGATAGTGGGATCATCTGCCCCCACTAACCCTGAAGGGAAAAGCTCCATATTGAATTTTTTTCACCAAAGTCTGTTGGGTTCGAAAGAAAAGAAAACAAAAGGATAGAGGGGAAAGAGGTGTACAGTGACGATTTTGGGAACTAAAGTAATTAAAGTTGGGTATATATTTTGTCTTTTTGTAAATGTCAATGGAGTACAAAAAACAAATAGGCGTACTTGGGGTAATGGTGGCTGTTGCTTTGGAAAAGGGCGTCAGGATTTTTTGGCTAATTAGCACTTATAGTTGGTTTGGATACAGAAAGGGGTAGGGGAGGAAAATGATTGAAGTAAATCCAGGGGGAAGTAATAGAGAGGGAGCGGATGGAATGGAATGACATTAATTGTGTTTGGATAAGCAAAAAGGGGAAGAGAGAGTATGTTATAATTTATGGAGAATGAAAAGGGAAGGGATACTAATGAGGAATGAAAGCATTGTGATTTGACGAGAATGATTATCTGGATTAAATAAAATAAAAACAAATATTGAAATTGCACTCTTCATTTAAATAAAAACAAATATTGAAATTGCACTCTTCGTTTAAGAATAAAAAAGATACAAATGCGGGTCTCACACCTATACATCTCATATGCCAGCACCTCACATGCCTTTACTAGCTACAATGCACATGCAAGTTTTTCACAAACATTCTTCTCTCCCCCTCCTCAAATGAAAAATTCAATTTTATTTATAGAAAAACTAAGAAGATAAATAAAATCGTAACTAAAGAAGAGAGAACATCAAATAACATCCTAACTAATAGAAGATAACATTAGATAAGATCCTAGCCAAAGGAAAGGGCAAAATCAAATAAAATCATAAAATCCTAATTAAACTAAATTTGATCAATCTTCATGAAATCTTTTTTTTAGATTCAAATCTAAAATGTTCTACATCAAACCTCCACCTCTTGAAGAAACTTGTCTTCGAGCTCAAAATTGCATAGCATTGATGGACTTTGAATTGCTGCATCGCCAAATTTGAAGCTACGAAGGTGGATTTTTTTCGGCTCTAATACCACTTAATGAGGAACAGAAGCATAGTGATTTGCTTTTGCTGAGAATGATTATCTGGATAAAATAAAATAAAAAATAAATATTAAAATTGCACTTTTTATTTAAGAAAAAACAAATGCAGATCTCACATTCGGGCACCTCACATGCCTAATACTTGCTGTAATTCATGTGCAGATTTCTTACAAACAATTCTTCTCTTCTCAAATGAAAAAAAAAATACAATCTTATTTATAGAAAAACTAAGAAGATAAATAAAATCCTAACTAAAGAGGAAATAACATCAAATAACATCCTAACTAAAAGAAGATAACATCAAATTAATCCTAACCTAAGGAAATGATAAAATCAAATAAAACCATAAAATCCTAATTAAACTAAATCTGATCAAATTTCATGTAGTCTTTTTTTTTAAGATTCAAATCGGAATCTATCCATCATCAGATACTTATGTGATCAATATGTCCCTTGAAGAATTAATTCATATCTAATTTCTTTATTTTCTCTAAGGGCAGTGGAATATTAGATAAGTTTTGCTTAAGTTTCTATCCCTCCCCTCCCAGTTTGTCTACTTTTGGGGATTTAGAAAGTGATGAAATTTACCTATTTTTAACTCTTCCCTCCCTACCCCTTACTAATTAATAATTGTGAACAAACTCATTTTTTGGAGGGTTTACATTATAAACCTACCCCTTCCCCTCACCTCCTAAAAAACCTGTCCAAACTCACCATTAAATACCCTATAGTTTCCTTTTATACCCTCACTTGTTTTTGAGGTCACTAATGTACCCCCAAAGTTTCTAAAGTATAACTTTAGTACTATATTATGTAAACATGAGAAGTTTCCCCCAAAATTTCTCTTGCGACACTTACAAGCTAATTTTCTAACATTTTCCCTTGGTGTTTTTTGAATTTATTGTTAATCTCACCATGTTTTAATTTCAAAATATGATTAGAACAGGTTTATAAGAGAATTGGGGTATTTTTAACATTAAATTATGAGTGACACTTGGAAAAATCAGGGAGAAATTCTTACATTTGCATAACAGAAGGTATTAAAGTACAACTCTTGGAAACTTTATGATATTTAAGTGTTTTAGTGTTGCCTAAACTTGTGAGGGTATATAAGTGCAAACAAGGGGAAACTATAGCCTATTAGGATGATAATTTGCCTTTTTGTTTTCGTCCCTTTGCTGCTAATAAAGGGTAGGAGGTAAATTGATGAAAAAATAAAGATGATTTGAGTATGGAATTGAACTAGTGAGATTGATTTTGAGATTGATTTTGAGAAAAAGAAATAGTTGAAAAAAGAAACAAAATAAAGATAAACGAATATTGGGGTTAGTCGGATTCACTCGTATACTAGTTATATTTATAGTCTTGCGCCGGTGAGGAGTGTTTCTGAGGGATCTAATTAGAATTTCAAGGACATTCTTATACCCTGACACACCAACAATTTTTTTATGTTGATTCAGCTCGTGTGCCTGGCGTATGAGGACTAATAATAGTAAGTCCGACATACACTGCATATAGGAGGAGTTTATGTTAACTGATGTAATCGAGATTTTGTTGACTACAACTTTTTTCACTTTCTAATATATCTTAGTGTTTGATTTCCGTGTTTTTGAGCAGTTTATATCTCTTATGATGAGGAGGAGGTTAAAATGGTGATAAAAGGAGAATAAAGAAAAGAAGAAATGAGCATGTGTGTAGTAAGAACGACTGGGAATGAATAAAGAAGGATAGTTAGTAAGCGAATACAGGGGAATCTATTTATTAGCCATTGGATTCATTTCATTGATGGTTTCAAAAATTTTCGCGCTCCATTACCTAGTTTGGGGAGGGCGAGGAGGGGGGGGGGGCCCCGCAGATCATTTTGTCAGCCTAGCGCTTCCCCTCCATTCCCTTTAAAAAAACTCCCAGATGGGGTGAGCATTTTTTCTTCCCTTCTACTCGTCTATTCAACGCCATTCAAACAGGGTGTAAGTGAATCTCTCTATATTAATTTTAGCAATTATAATGTAAATTTGCTTTCTCTCTGCCTAAACTTCCTTTTCTTACCTTGTGAGGGTTATACATGAGAATGTCTGCTATACAAGAGTACATCTTTGGTTATTAAGTCTCATATGTATTGTAAACATGTTTAGTTGTTAGTTCCATCTTTTTCCTATATATTTTCTATTTAATTTAAGTATATAAAAAATGTTCTGTATTGGGTTTCCTAATCACCCTTTTCTTACATGTGTATTTTTTGCTTTGCTATCTATCATTTTAAGGCCAATGTCTTTCCTCTTAAGCATTACATCCATTTTCTTGTATATTGCAAGATTATCTGCAAGTGAATGCCTCAAGGCCTTGTTTGGTACAAGGGAATGAGTGGGAATGGAATGCTCATTCTCACTTCTCTTTCATGCATACCAAACAAACACGACACCTTTTCTGAAGCTAGAATGCTCATTGCCTCATTCTCACTTCTCCTTCATTCCCAGTTTTTGTGGGAATGGGCAATCCCAATGAGTTAGTAGGGAATGGACATTCCCACTTAAATAGGAATGAAAAAAAATTAAATTAAATACCAAATATGCCATGATTTCTTATTAATTACTCATACCAAAATAAAATGATTTTTCATTCTCACTTCATTATCTTATCGCACCCAAACACGAGAATGGAAATAAGCATTCCATTCTCCCACCCATTCCATTTCATTCCTTGGTTCATTCTCCATTCTCACTTAATCCAGATTCCCGCATACCAAACGAGGCGCAAGTTTCTATTTCCTGCATTATTCTTTTTTTTTTGCTATCCTTGTATACTGTTAGAACTTTGCTTGAACATATCTAAACTTGAAACTTTTTTATTCAGGCACAATTTTCCCAAATGCGTCCAGTTTCCATGCCACCTAATGTTGCTCCTCGCATGCCAATGTATGCTCCTGGTGCTCCTGGACTTGGACAACAACTATATTATGGCCAAGCTCCTCCAGCACTGATTCCTCCGCAGGTAATTTTCTTTTCATAGTCAATTCCTCTTTTATTTTTTCTGGTGTTAAGCGGTACCTGCTTGAAGTAAACAGTAGATACGTTGTCATTAACTTTGTTTGATTCAAACTGAATAGAATACTATTTTAACTCTCATTGTCCACTGACGAACATAAAAAAACCTTCTGGCCAAAAGTCATATCAGTGGTATTTACCTGCTAGGTTTTCCTTATTTTTCTGCAAAAGCTAATGATTGACTTGCTAAGTTTTGTTTATTACTTTATTGTTCTTGTTATTTTTGTAGCCTGGATTTGGTTACCAGCAGCATCTTGTTCCTGGAATGAGGCCTGGTGGTGCCCCTATGCCCAATTTCTTTGTGCCGATGATGCAGCAGGGGCAGCAACCCCAACGTCCTGGAGGAAGGCGTGGCGGTGGAGGACCTGTTCAACAGGCACAGCACCCAGGGCCAATGCTTCCACAGCAGGTAAGGACCATCAGTGGAACTCTAAGGGCTTGTTTGGGTGTTTTTCTGAAAATTGAGGATTTATGACTCTATATGGAAAGTGCGCATTCATATAATCACTTCCCAATGGAGCATTTCCTTTGTTTGGTTTGGAATCCATTGGATCCATGGCAAAATTTTCACGTTCCACCAAAATCCTCTCACTTGAAGGGATTTTGATTTGAATAGTTTTGAGTGCCACCTCATCATTTTCATGGGCCTTTAAGGATGCAATGAAATATAGGAAAGTTGGGAAAGTTAATTCTGGTGTCCTTTCGAAGCTTTCCCTTCAAAGTACATGCAACCCCACCCCCCTAAACTTTATGGGCCAACGTTTTGTTTACAACTATTGCTGAATTCTTTTGTCCTACATGCACTGTTTGCTAAAATTGTTTATGCTGCAGATGCTTCCTCGGGGCGGTCGTATGTATCGTTACCCTACAGGACGCAACATGCCTGATGTTCAGATGTCTGGTGTTGCTGGAGGAATGCTCTCTGTCCCTTATGATATGGGTGCTATGCCTCTGAGAGATGCGCAGCCCATCCCTATTGGGACATTGGCTTCAGCTCTGGCCAATGCATCTCCTGAGCAGCAAAGGACGGTATGTTTTATTTTATATTGATTTCATATATGTTTGGGTTGAAGATTATAAGTATTTGTGCGTAATATGCTTAAGAATGCATTAGCAGCATCATTTTTGTTTGGTTCAGGCTGAATTCTGGGTCAACCCGTTTGAACCTTATGTGTGCCTTAGTCTCTTTGATAGATAATTTGCTATGCTATATTATATTACAGCACATATGTCCTGGGGCTGTCTGGAATTATAAGTAAAGTAGTTACCAACTGGTCCAGCCAACATATGTTTGGCCTGTTCCAATCGCGTGTGGGTCATGTTAGATTTGATGGGGCTAGTTTGGGATAGGTAGTATTTCATAGTATGACTTTTGTAACCAGAAGTCGTCAAATAATAAAAGGGGTGCTTTTATAGTTTTGTTCTCACAAATGCTCTCACAAAAGTCAGAAGTTCGAATAGGGCATTTTAAGCAATATCTTTGCTGATAATGTTGACGGTTTTGAGTTTATTTTCAGGTTACATAGATAAGTTATTTTGGAAAGGGATTTCTTATTATAAGTAGTTTTTGGATTTTAGATGGATAAGTTTGTAACCAAATTTGTCAAATAATAAAAGGGGTGCTTTTATAGTTTCATTCTCACATTTGCTCTCACAAAAGTCGAAGTTCATATAGGACATTTTTAGTATGATATTGTATTTGTCAATGATTTCACCATCATGCAAAAGAGAAAAGACTGCTGATAATGTTAATGGTTTTGAGTTTGTCTTTGGGTCAGATGGACAAAGTTAGTTTGGGACGGGGTAAAATATTTCATAGTATAACTTTTGCATCCAGAGTTTCTCACCAAAGAGATGAGTGGTTTTACAGTTTCATTGTTCACATATGCCTCTCATAGATGTTCACGTCCGAATATGACTCTTTTAGTAACATGCTGTGTTGCACAAGTGATCTCAATTTGGCATAAAACTAGAAGATCCTTGGTGACAGTAATGAAGGTGTTGGCTTTGTTTTTGGGCACATAAGGATAAGGAGTAAACTGAAATTAAGCTTTTTGTGGTTAAGAATTTTATGCAATTAGAGTTTAGTATTACAAATATTGAATCGGTTCATTGATGGATCTGTATACATGGTAAGTAGCACTATAATCAAAACAAGCATATTATGAACTTCTGTTCAGGATGCTATATTCTTTATTAGAAAGATTAACCCTGCATTTCTGAATGTTTCTCCTGGGACAAAGTTTTTGAGTTGTTCAGGGTGGTAATCAAGCTTTGGAGATGGAATTTTATTTCAGGTGTTAATCATGGTTAGAACTGAGTGGAAACCAACCCCCTTGCATAAACATATATGACGTATCTTAATATGTGGCCCCAACCTAAGCATGTGGAGCTGGAATCAGATTTCCAGTTTCATCCTCCACATGTCTCCACCCCACGAGATAGACATATAATGCGGCGTATAATACTTGATTTGCGGCAGTCGACGGTATAGGGTTAATTGCAAATAGACCCCCTATAGTATCATCCAATTGCAAATAGACCCCCTGTTGTGCTATTTTGGTAATAGACACCCTGGTTGAATTTTTTTAACTGTTAAAAGTCAAAACAATTGAAAATGTTTAAGGAGGCGGCGGATAGATCCCTATAGTTCTATTTATTAGAATCTAGGGAGGAAACGAACCGAATCGAATCGAATACCATGGTATTCATATTCGTATTCAGTTAATTTTCACGAATTCGAAGTCGAATTCAACTTCTTATCAAATAGGGGAAAGGATACTCAAATTTGGTTCGTTAATTAGACAATATCTCAATAGCACACTTGTTAGGTCACAAGATCCTCAACCATGAGGTGTTGACTTCAAACCCTATGTTTGAAGTCTTTTCTTATTTAATTTCTATTACGTTTCACTTAATTCTTATTATGATATTTCAATATAAGAATTATTATGTACGTTTATAAGTTACTAATAGAATACGTATAAATAGCAATATTTATAAAATTATGCGCACGTAAAAGATAATACAATGTAATAAGCTAGAAGTATAAAAAAAAACATAAACGAATATTTAATAATCAAATAAATCGAATATACCTCGGGTCAAATTCTATTTGTTTATGCACCAAATACTAAAAAATATTCATTTACTATTAAATGAACTACCAAAACGAATAATGACCGAATATCTGGACGAATATCTGGACGAATAATTACTGAACTGTTTATTAATTATTTGGTTTATTTCCACCCCTAGATAGACCACCAATTGCTTTTTTTTAAGTGTCAAAAAAGTTCACTAGCAAGGTGTACTCGCACTTGGGCCAATACTGTAGGGGGTCTATTCGTCACAAATAGAACTATGGGGGTAAATTCGCAATTGGGTTATACTACAGGGTGTCTATTCGCAACTAACCGTATAATATATCTGGTGGTTGATTCATCTCCTGTTAATAGGGCACCATATTGCAGTAATATATGCATGAAATATATTAGTTACTAAGTCAATTGTTATTCCCTAATCCCTAATCCAGAGTGTTGGTAATAACCACAAAGGCAGTAAATAATATATGTTAATATTTGCACTTTGCAGGAAATGATTTGAAGTGTTTCTTCAACTTATTTTTTGCTGGAACTAATTTGAGCTCGCGAATCTCTTGCAGATGCTAGGGGAGAGTCTGTATCCACTTGTGGATCAGCTGGAGCATGAATCAGCAGCGAAAGTGACGGGTATGCTTCTGGAGATGGACCAGACTGAGGTTCTTCATCTGCTCGAATCCCCTGAGGCTCTCAAAGCCAAAGTGGCCGAGGCCATGGATGTTCTTCGAACCGTTGCTCAGCAGCAGCAGGCTGGCACCGCGACTGACCAGCTGGCCTCCCTCTCTCTGAATGATGGCATCATCTCTTGAGTTTATACATCAAACAGCAAAAAAAAAAACTTGCTACTTGATTAAGACTTTTAAGTGTGTTAAAGAGACTTCCCTGCGTGAATGGTTATTTTAGGACTTGATTAGAACTTTTATTGGAGATTCTGTGTGTTGGATTTGATATTGCTGCGCTTTTCGGTTTTAGGATCTGTTTGTTTATTGGTGTTTCTTAGATACTTTTAGGCTCTGCCCTTTTTAGTTTCTTTGTTGTTCGCATAATGTTGATCATTTCTTCTTTGGGAAATAAATTGATCTTTCAGTGCCTGGTAAGTGTCAATCTTCGTTTCAAGACGGTGAGGTACTGTGTGTAAAGACTGTTGAAGAATGTAAGGATTTTCTTGATAGAGATTGCGCTTGGTGATATGCGGAGAGGAAATTAACCTTGTGTTTTTCATTTTCAGTATGAGTTTCATTTTAGGAGAATTGATTTGGGACGAAATAGCTGAATGGGGAGATGATAAGCCTGTGATAAACGTAGCTTGTAGTTGCTGCTTTGCATTCTTTTTTTAAGCAATCCTTCGAATGATGGATATTAAGCCCCCGGGCATGGTTAGAGGGCACCCCTCAATGCACATCGCTAGGGTGCATCCCTTGTTGATGTATTAGCACTGTTATAAATAGCGATAAATAGCCTCGCAATAGCGACGCTAATAGCGTTAGTGGTCCCTTCTCGCGACGCTATCGTCCCGCTACGCTATCGCGCAATAGCGGTGACATATTGTGAAATATGTCTATTCGCAAAAGCGGCCAATAGTGTGTCATAGCGGTAAATAGTGAGCGATTGCATTCGAAATTTACCTTTTGACTGCTATTTAAAAGCGGTTTGAGGCTTATTTTTTTAAAATTAAACTCAACCATTGACCATTACATTCCACTATCTCCTGTGATTTTCAGCATACTCCAGCCACCTCTCATAGCCTCTGGTACCTACCTTGATATTTCCTCTCATCTCCTTCACCGTGAGCTCCTCTTAGGACAATTCTGTCACCGCTAAGCTTTTCTTCTCGAAGACGACGACTTTTTGATGACTCCTCCAGTTAACTTCAATATTACGTGATGATTACATGTCTATTTCATGTTTAGGATCTCTTTAAATCATCCAATATGTACTTTTAGATTTTTTAGATTTTTCTTTAATTTTTCTTTTTTAGTATTTATACATATCTAAATTAGACCGTTATTTGACTTTGTGCTTTTTACCGCTATTTTACCGCAATAGCTCGAAATAGCCTTAGTGATGCCTCACCGCTACGCGACACTATCCGCTATCAATAACCTTGTGTGTTGGTAATAACCACAAAGGCAGTAAATAATATATGTTAATATTTGCACTTTGCAGGAAATGATTTGAAGTGTTTCTTCAACTTATTTTTTGCTGGAACTAATTTGAGCTCGCGAATCTCTTGCAGATGCTAGGGGAGAGTCTGTATCCACTTGTGGATCAGCTGGAGCATGAATCAGCAGCGAAAGTGACGGGTATGCTTCTGGAGATGGACCAGACTGAGGTTCTTCATCTGCTCGAATCCCCTGAGGCTCTCAAAGCCAAAGTGGCCGAGGCCATGGATGTTCTTCGAACCGTTGCTCAGCAGCAGCAGGCTGGCACCGCGACTGACCAGCTGGCCTCCCTCTCTCTGAATGATGGCATCATCTCTTGAGTTTATACATCAAACAGCAAAAAAAAAAACTTGCTACTTGATTAAGACTTTTAAGTGTGTTAAAGAGACTTCCCTGCGTGAATGGTTATTTTAGGACTTGATTAGAACTTTTATTGGAGATTCTGTGTGTTGGATTTGATATTGCTGCGCTTTTCGGTTTTAGGATCTGTTTGTTTATTGGTGTTTCTTAGATACTTTTAGGCTCTGCCCTTTTTAGTTTCTTTGTTGTTCGCATAATGTTGATCATTTCTTCTTTGGGAAATAAATTGATCTTTCAGTGCCTGGTAAGTGTCAATCTTCGTTTCAAGACGGTGAGGTACTGTGTGTAAAGACTGTTGAAGAATGTAAGGATTTTCTTGATAGAGATTGCGCTTGGTGATATGCGGAGAGGAAATTAACCTTGTGTTTTTCATTTTCAGTATGAGTTTCATTTTAGGAGAATTGATTTGGGACGAAATAGCTGAATGGGGAGATGATAAGCCTGTGATAAACGTAGCTTGTAGTTGCTGCTTTGCATTCTTTTTTTAAGCAATCCTTCGAATGATGGATATTAAGCCCCCGGGCATGGTTAGAGGGCACCCCTCAATGCACATCGCTAGGGTGCATCCCTTGTTGATGTATTAGCACTGTTATAAATAGCGATAAATAGCCTCGCAATAGCGACGCTAATAGCGTTAGTGGTCCCTTCTCGCGACGCTATCGTCCCGCTACGCTATCGCGCAATAGCGGTGACATATTGTGAAATATGTCTATTCGCAAAAGCGGCCAATAGTGTGTCATAGCGGTAAATAGTGAGCGATTGCATTCGAAATTTACCTTTTGACTGCTATTTAAAAGCGGTTTGAGGCTTATTTTTTTAAAATTAAACTCAACCATTGACCATTACATTCCACTATCTCCTGTGATTTTCAGCATACTCCAGCCACCTCTCATAGCCTCTGGTACCTACCTTGATATTTCCTCTCATCTCCTTCACCGTGAGCTCCTCTTAGGACAATTCTGTCACCGCTAAGCTTTTCTTCTCGAAGACGACGACTTTTTGATGACTCCTCCAGTTAACTTCAATATTACGTGATGATTACATGTCTATTTCATGTTTAGGATCTCTTTAAATCATCCAATATGTACTTTTAGATTTTTTAGATTTTTCTTTAATTTTTCTTTTTTAGTATTTATACATATCTAAATTAGACCGTTATTTGACTTTGTGCTTTTTACCGCTATTTTACCGCAATAGCTCGAAATAGCCTTAGTGATGCCTCACCGCTACGCGACACTATCCGCTATCAATAACCTTGTGTACTAGTGATCACACAGTCAGTTGTATCCGCGGTTGGATGGTGGTGTTGAGTATTGATGACGGTCGTTTTCTTCCCTAACTTTATGTCTGGTTCTTTGAGTGGGGTTGATGAATCTGCACAAATAGAAACTCGTGTGAGGACGGGGTCTAATTCCCCCGTGGTTCCTCCAACGATCAAGTTAGCTGATGAACTTGCGTGGGGAAAGATAAAGAATTGTGTACGCTCTTGTGCGTACAGTATGACTGCTTAAGGATTAGATTTGCGAATCTCATATTTATTTATTCATTTTTTTGATCAAGATAGAATATTACCTCTATTTATACCTAGGTATAAGGGTAGATCTGTCACTTTGGTCGAGCATAGGATGGCGGTGGCGAAGTGTGGGCTGGCGGATGAGTCAGCACTTACTTTACAGGTGTCGGTTGGCGACTGGATGAACGATCAGCTCAGTACTAACTAGGAAGTGATTGGTGACATGGCGGTGTCTGCGTGGTCCGATGAGTCATGAAGGCTATCAGGGCTAGAGGCATGATGTGTTTCTCATGCATTAAATGTGGTGCAGACACGTTGCTAGTGAGAGAGGCTCGAGACAGAAGCTGTCCTTTAACTTCGCCGAGAAGTAGCCTTTCGAGTCGTCTTCGCGAGACGTCCAGCAAATGGTCGAATGGGCTCGTGGCCAGTCGTCTTCGACGAAAGAGGGCGACAAGTACCGCCTTTCGAGTCGACATGGGGAATGTCGACTCGACAAGTCGGCTGAGTTGTCGTTTCTGCTGGTCTTTGGCCGCCAACTTGATTGAGGCGTTACATGCATAAGTACACATGTCCGTTGCTGGGCAATGAGTTGCTTTTTGGCGAATGAGAACACCATAACACCCCTCAATGCATATTATTAGGGGGTACTGTTCAATGCGCGATCTTGAGTATTCTAGGAAATTAAATTTTTGTAGGTGATCTTCAGTAGAGTCGAATATGAGATTTTAGAGTACTATTCGATTCATAGGCAACTTACCAAATTGGTTAGATCCTCTTGGAATATGAGATTTTAAAGCCTTACTTGACTCATAGACAACTTATCAAATCGGTTGGACCCTCTTGGGTCTGCCTTTTTTCCCCCTTTTTTCTTTTGAAGGGTAAGGTGTGTTAGAAATAAATAGTGTTGACACATTGCACGTTAGAACTCTTCAATGGGCGTAAGGCTCTTACGGAAATTTACATGTAGTGTATGGACTTCTATGGGACAGTCAAGTGATAGACTTGGATAAGATACTAATAGGACAAATTTTCAAAACCATCCTGTTTTAAAATTTATTCCCAAAAAAGACCCTTTTCAACTTTAATTACAAAAACAGACCCAATTGGATGAAACTGGGTCTGTTTTTGAAAAAAAAAATTCAAACTTCACGGGAGTTGAACTCCCGTGAAGTTTTTTCTCATAACAAAACTTCACGGGAGTTCAACTCCCGTGAAGTTTAAATTTTTTTTTTTTAAAAACCGATCCAGTTTTAACCAACTGGGTCTGTTTTTAAAATTAAGATTGAAATAAGTCGTTTTTTATAAATAAATTTTAAAAAGAGATGGTTTTGAAAATTTGTCCGATACTAATATGATGATCCTGATGCGTACTGCCTGGGCTCAGGAGATAATGCTAGGCACTGTTTCAGAGAATTTGGTCTATTTTGAGCTTTTTTGGACTATTCAATTTCATTGAGTACTACCAGGTCATAATAATAATAGTAAATAAATAAAGAATACATATTTTCCATGTTAAACAAGTAGCAGAATGACAGTTTGGATATGAAACACATCTTCCGTGCTCTTTTAAAGATGGTCATGTTTGGGTTGATGAATTGTTTAATTTTGGAATTAATTTAACTCACTATAATACTGAATACAATAATTCAATAGACTATAATGATTTAAACCTATAATATTTTGTTGGGTTTAGTTTGTTAATGACACATTTAACATCTATGTCATGTTTGTAACATGTCATCATAAGGTGGTTGGATTAGGAACTTTTAGACTGCACTTCTTTCTACTAGCCACGACTTTCGCTAAATTTGGGACTTCCCAATCATAATCGCTAAAACTCACATTTTAAAATAAATTAATACATAAAAGCATAAAATAATACTACATTGAGCATTTAGAATGATTAACAAAAAAAATCTGATTTGAGGTGGTGCTTGGTTATTGTGTGGTGCACACAAGGTGTTTGTTGAAATTCCTAAGAGAAGCGGATTTAACTAATATAAGCGGAGAATGACGTCTACCAGTAAAACGGTCAAAGTGGGAAAATATGAGATTGAAAAGTTCAATGGGAAGAATGATGTTTTCTATTGGAGGATGCAAATGAAAAACTCGTTAATTTCGCAGAAATTGCACAAGGCTTTGGTAGGAAAAGAAAAGAAGTACAAAGATATGTCTGATGAGGATTGGGAAGAGTTAGATCTCGAAGCACGAGCGTCGATTATCCTATGCCTTGAGAGGGATGTAGCTTTCTTGGTAAATGAAGAGGAAACGACTACGGGTATATGGTCAAAGTTTAGAGAGTACCTTCATAACGAAGAGTCTAACAAATCGGATCTACTTGAAATCCAAATTGTATACTTGCAACATAGAGGAAGGATCATCAATCCGGGAATACATCAACAAGTTCGATATGATCATATCGGATTTAAAGGATATCGATGTGATAGTAGAAGACGAGGATCAAGCACTTCTGCTACTTCTTTCTTTACCGAAGTCTTATGAGAACCTAGTACAAACATTGATGCTTGTAAGTGACAAGTTGAAGATGGATGAGACTAGAACGACGCTTCTAACAGATGATATTCTAAAAATTACAACTAGTGACATGGCTACTAGTGGTAATAAGGAGCAAGCACATGGATTGTTTGTAAGAGGAAGGGGCAATGAGCGAGGGAAAGTCAAGGTAAGAAAAATCTAGATCGAAATCAAGACCTCTTGCAGGAAGATCATGTTTCAAGTGCGATGAGCTTGCGTATTTTAAGGTTGACTATCCTAACAAGAGAGTAGGCGAGAAGAAGAACAACAATAAAACCGAGAGAAGAGAAGGCAAGGAAGAAGCAAGCTATGTCTCGGAGGTAGAGAGCAAAAAAGAATGCTACACCGTTACGTGTGGTGAAGATATCACCGGTAAGTAGATTCTTGATTCGGGTTACTCTTACCATATGTGTCCAAATAGGAAGTGGTTTACTGCCTATAGGAACATTGATGGTGGAACCGTATTGATAGGGAATAACCATGCTTGTAAAATAATGGAGCTTGGTGATATCAAAATCAAGATGCATGATGGAGTGGTCAGAACCGTGACGGATGTGAGGCATGTTCCCGACTTGCGGAAGAATCTTATCTCAGTTAGCGTTTTGGACTCCAGTGACTGCAAGATAGTTGCAGAGAACGGAGTAAAGAAGGTTGTTCGAGGTTCCTTAGTAGTAATAAAGAGCATTCGTCACGATAATCTATATACTCTCTTAGGTACGACAGTGACAGGAGATGCAACGGTTGGAACTGATGGAAGTGGTGAAGACCATGTGAGCATACTCGGTTATGGCATAGACGGCTTGGGCACATATTAGAGAAGGGTCTAGATCTGATTGGTAAGGAAGGTTTGCCAAAGAACATGAAGAAATATTACATGGATTTTTGTAAGGATTGTGTGTACGGAAAGGCGCACCTGGTCCAGTTCTTGAAAAGCAAGCACAAGAGTAGAGGTATATTGGACTATGTGCAAACATAAATTTAGGGTCCGGCTCCTACAATTTTCAAAGGCGGCTCCAGGTATTTTGTCTCGTTTATAGATGATTATTCTAGATATGCTTGGATTTATTTTCTTAAGCATAAGAATGAGGTGTTCAAGATATTCAAGAAGTGAAAAGCAATGGTTGAGAACAGAACAGGTAGGAAATTGAAGACATTGAGATCTGATAACGGTACAGAGTATACAGATGGTGTTTTTAAGAAGTTCTGTGATTAGGAGGGTATTGCTCGATACTGGACAGTCAGGTCAACACCATAACAGAATGGAGTCGCAGAGAGACTGAAGCGTATATTGCGGGAGAAAGTAATGAGTATGCGATCATATGTTGGTTTGGTCCTCAACTAGGGATTGACATAGAACCTAAGGACCAACCAGGTTCTAGTCATGTTCAAGAGGAGGATCATGAAGACACTCAGGAAAGGAGTGATGATGAACTTGAATAGGATGAGGTTCAGCAAGAAAATATACATGCACTACAACAACAACAGCTCGAAGATAGTTTAGTCCTCAACTAGGTCAAGGCGAGCATACAAGCATGTTCAGAAGCTAGGGCCAGATCAGCCTCTAAAGCACGATGGACAAGTAAATTTGGTTGAGTACGCACTCTCGGTGGAGGATGATGAGCCGGTCACCTTCAAAGAAGCTATTTAGGACAAGTATAGTGAGAGTTGGTTGGTTGCGATGGAGGAAGAAATAGAATCTCTCCGGAAGAACCAAACATGGGAGGTAGTCACATTGCTCGTAAGGAGGAAAGCTATTGGTTGTAAGTGGGTGTACATGAGAAAGGAGGATCCTTCCGAGCTCGACGGTACAAGGTACACGGCTATACTAGTGACTGAGGGTTTTGCACAAAGAGAAGGTGTGGATTATAATGAGATTTTTTTCTCCGGTGGTGAAACATACTTCTATTCAGATGCTATTGAGTATTGTTGCTCATGGTAATCTTGAGCTGGAATAACTCAATGTCAAAATGGCCTTCTTGCACGAAGATTTAGAGGAGGAAATCTATATGCATCAGCCTGAGGGTTACAAGGTTGAGGATAAGGAGCATCATGTATGTCGTTTGAGGAAATCACTTTACGGATTGAAACAATCTCCTCGGCAGTGGTACAAACGATTTGACTCCTTCATGCTAAAGTATGAGTTTTCCAGAAGCGATTATGACTATTGTGTCTATATTCGGAAGCTTCGTGAAGGTATTTATATCTATCTTCTTTTGTATATGGATGACATACTTATTGCTTCGAGAAGCAATGTGGAGATAAATAGACTAAAATCTCAACTTGGTAAAGAGTTCTAGATGAAAGATATGGGCGCTGCTAAGAAAATACTGGTATGGATATTAGAAGAGAGCGGACAAATTGGCGATTGTTCTTAAGTCAGAAGGGCTACATTGAGCGGGTTATCGCAAGGTTTGGGATGCAAAGTGCTAAGTTAGTGGTGACTCCATTGGCTTCACATTTCAGGCTCTCAGGTAAATAATCTCTCACTTCAGTAGAAGAGAAGGCACACATAGAGTGTGTACCTTATGCTAGTGCAATTGGCAGTTTGATGTACGTAATGGTGTGTACACGTCCAGATATTTCACAGACGGTCAGTGTTGTCAGTACGTTCATGACGAATCCGGGAAAGGCACATTGGGAATAGTAAAATGGGTCCTGAGGTACTTAAAGGGTACCACAGATACGGGTCTGTGCTTTGGTGGAGATACATATCAGATTGATGGGTTTGTTGACTTGGATTATGCATGCGATCTAGACAAACGGTGATCTACTACTGGTTATGTGTTCAGAATACATGACGCTCCAGTTAGTTGACGACCGATGTTAAGACTACAGTATTGTGGTTGTAGGGTCTTCTAGATGATTTGGGGATTGAGTAGGATTGCGTGAACTTGTGGTGCGATAGTCAAAGTACGATTCATTTGGCTAACAATCAAGTTCATCATGGTTGTACCAAACATATCGATGTCAGGTATCATTTTGTACGGGATGTCATAGAGGAATGTGATATTTCTCTCATGAAGGTGCATCCAAATGAGAATCCCGCAGATATGTTAACCAAGGTGGTGACATGTAGTAAGTTTCAGTATTACTTAGACTTACTTCATATCGGCCTGTGTTGATCTGCCCAAGAGGGCATGGCCCTTCGGGGCGGTGATGGGGTGAGGTGGAGACTCTATGGAGACTATTCAGAACTACGGTTAGCTTGATCCCGGTCAGAGGGTACGTAGGCAGCCATGGTAATAATGATACAGCTAGTTTTTGACCTGGTTTGGTGTTTCAGATCTCTCTGGTGATGTTCGCGGTGTTCTTCTAGTGTTCATCTAAAATTTGAGGTTTATCAAATGATGTACAAGAGGTGAAGAATTATGAACGTGTGGAGCGAGACACATTTTGTGTCTCGCG
>NC_033798.1:124723370-124733365 GCF_001876935.1 Asparagus officinalis | reverse complement strand
TAGAGAAGCGGCTAACTTAAGGGAGGGAATAGACTGGATCGGGAAGAAGCGTTCGAGACGGTTCGGTCCCTGATGAGAATTAATTGTACTCAAGAAGGACATTCTGCAACCCACTCATAGCTAGGATGTTGTATGGGTCATGTTCGTCGAAAAATCTCTATAGAAAGTAGATCTCAATCGTGTAACTATAACAAAAGAACCAAACCTTCCAATCAATAATCAACCCGAGAGCATGGTGGAACATTTAAGATTTGACGGATTCAACAATTTTTACTGCTTAGTGGACACGAGAAGGAGTCATGATGGAGACTAACGTATCCTCTCAAGAACCATCGACAAAGAAAGAGCTCTCTAAATAGAACGCACAGAACTTTGGTACATACTAGGCCCAGGCTAGCTCTTCTGACCCATTACAGCAAATCCTAAGGTGCAACTCGAACATAACCCATGCAGACCCAACTAGGCATCGTTTGATATACATCTTCCAGTCGTGTGATCTCTTAATGATAGATATGTTGGTTTCGGTGATCACACCCAGGCCGATCAAAAGCTTGTAGCCGTCTGGGACCTCCTCAAATTGGCATGGATCACCCAGCAGGCGGCTGGTTCCCATTGACCAGAGTGGCGCCTTGAGCACCCCTCCCCATCCTTGGGAGCTCGCTTCTGTTATGCAATGACAATTGAGTGCCCGGCTCCAATTCATCGAGTTTTAGGCCGACACAGATCCGGATTGTTTCGGCTCATATTCTTCTTTCTTTCTTCCATCAGAGGAAGATTCCAGGTTGGGGCGTTCTTGGTCAGAAGAGTGTCATCAACCCATTTTTTCCCCTTCCCCTTTGCATTGTGTGAGGTCGGGACGAAGGAGTTCTTCCTTCGGGAAGATTCCTGCTTGAGTGGCGATACTGTTCCATCCTGAGCCAAATTTGGCCCTTAGTCACTTGTTCGAACCCATATGACTCAACCAGGAGCGCCATGCAGTTACATTTGATAGGCCCCTCTCTTGCTGAGACTCTTCGAGCATCCACGGCCCTCCGCCCCATCCCCCCCTGAACCCACCCCCCCGCTCATACACCAACAAAAGATCTCTTCGCGAACGACTCTTCATCGGTTCCCGTCATATACTCAAGCCGTAGTCTATCTTCAACAAAATGAAGCTTCGATGACTGGCCTCCTGGAATGCTCGAGTGTTAACATCTTCGGAAACTTCGGTTCCCCCTGGCCTAATACACTCTGATAATTGAGCAGCGCGGAATGGTTTCCTGTTCGCACGCACCCGCTCCCACGTATGTTTAAAACTCCCATCGACCTATTCAGATCGAAGTCTCTATCAGCCAGCGAGACTGACTCCGTTCTCTGACCTCAATCGCGGAACTAGCACTGATGATCTACCCTGCGTGCCGCATCAATGTAGAAAGCTGACTGCTACAGGTATTCATCTGCAGAAGTCTTCTCATTGTCGTAACCGCGCGATCGTTGGTTCTGGCCGTAAAGTGCAACGTTAGTAATTGACTAGTGAACACCAGGCAGTCTGGGCCGCATATTGAGCCAGCATTGGCATGACGAGAGGACCGTACAGGACACCATCGTCCTCACGGGTTGGAATGAACGATAACTTGTTGCAACCCTCGGTCTCCGCTCTCCGTGTGGACTCTCTCCGAATCCTGTCTATACACGATGACGAGGAGAATTACTCTCACCTGAATTGTCGAGGATTTGAATCTGGAACCCCCAGTCATCGATTGGACAGCGACTCCCAGCTCTTGTGAATATCGATCTCGGTCCTGAGATCCATTGATACTCCAGTATACTTCTTATATCCGCCCCCCTCAAGCCTAAGTCGCGCTACCCCGCATGAGTATTCGGCTCGGTTCTCGCTGCCCGGTCAGGGCGACGCGGGGGTCAGGGGCGGCGCGCCCCTGCCAGCGGTCCGCCGGGGATGGTATACCCCCGCGGCGGGGTTCGGCGGCCTAGCGCCTGCCGAAGCGCCTCCACGATATCCCAACCAGGCCACGGCGGTATTGGAATTTGGAACTTGAAACGCAGAAGGTCGCCGTTGCACTCTGAGAACGCGAGTCCGCATTTAATTGGTTTGGCAACGCGAATGTCGGTCTCAGTGTTGAGCGAGGGTCGTAATTTTGACTGGAAACCGAAGTGAAGTGCGTTCAACCGAGCTCTGGGTCCCGTTTTGATGTAAAACGGCGCATCATTGGAGGGCCGCGTTCAGCTCTAGGTTCGCGAAGCCTCGATGTTTGTGGCTAATCAAACACACACGTTCAGGGTCGCGTTTAACGCGCCTCCCATCGGAAACCGAAGTTCCCGCCGTTGGTTGGAGAATCGACTTTCTCCGAAGTTCTGTGCTCAGTCCCGCTGAGACCTTGTTCTCGGGCCGAGCAGCCCGTTCTTGTCTTCGCCTGTCTTTAAGGCTTTTGCAGAAGGCATCAATCGCCGTTATCGGAGCGTCAGTCTCTCTCTAAGCCGTGTTATCGGGCTGACAGCATCTGTTGAACAGCGGATGTGGCATTCAACAATCGCTGTGCGAGTTCAGCAAGCGGCTCCAGCGGCTCCTGAGCGGAGGGGCTTTCGATCGAGTTTTGGCGCAAAGGAGAGGACTTTCTTTGGCGTTCCACGTTAACAGTTGGAAGTTTAGTTCTCCTGGAAACTTTGTGATCTTGGGCACATAGGCCTTGGGCGCTAAGGGATCAGAAAGCGAGATCAGCATCTCTCAAAACTTGCGCTTGAATCAACACTAGTACCCCGAGACGTTTTCGACAGATTGTCACCGTGAAGATGGAACATCGGACTTGGCAATACCGATTCTTTACGTCCACAGAAGCTATCCAGGGCAGAGATCCGCATCGTTTCGTTTGTAGGGAAAATTGCAAGAAGAGAATAAGAAAATCGTGCACTTTGATTCCTTAACTGATTGCCGATTACAACTTTGAATAAAAGAGAGGAGACATGAATTTGGTTCTCCTCTTTGTCTAAACTGGGCCCTTCTTGCACGCGCTGGCGACTCGCGAGTGCCCTCCCTCCGAATTCGCACATACGCGTCGAGTGTTCGCCTCCGTTGACCCGATCAAGCCACAGTCTTGATTCACTTGGAAGATGATCTTCCTCCTCCGATTTGACCGATTGGTGGCAGAATTGCGATAGACCAAGACTTTGAGAACTCAGAACGAGTTTTGAAGGGAAACTTCCTGTTAAAGAGTCTCTGAATTTGAAAGACGAACGATTCGGTTCAATCAGCCAAAGGCTGAGAGCAAAGCCTCTGGTGGTCGACCTACTATAGCTTGAGAAAATCCACACCCGAACCAAAAGAGCTCTGGAATGAAATTGATAATCAGTTATTCTATAGAAGAACTTAACGGGTGGTGAAACCGCCCGCTTAAATCCTCTAAGGTGGTGTAATCGTCCCTCGCTCAAATCGTGTGAAACGGTCTTTTAGAACCGTTCAACTCATGTTGAATGACGTCAACTGCAACCGGGTGGAGGTTTCAGCCGCACACTAACCTCCCGGCGTCTTTTGATTGAGACGAGCGAGTTGGGTGTTGCGCTGGACACAAATGAACGCGATGGTCATCGCCCGTTTTGGCTTGTTGTAACGCGGGTTCGACGCTCCCGGCGTTTTGCCGATTTGTAACGCGGGTTTCGAGCCTGGCGTTTCTCTGATGTTGTGCAGGAGCGGGTTTCGGACCCTGGCTTTTAACTTGTAACGCGGGTTTCGACCGTGGTGTATATTATTGATGATTGCTGACGCGGCGTCTTTGACCTCCCGGCGTTCTATAACCACTCTGTACACGCGGACCGGTCTCGACACCTGGCGTTTTACGCTAGATTGATACACGGCGGAGGACCCTCCGCGTCCTTGGCTCTCGTCATTGCGTCTGGGCAAAGATCAAATTGTCACTTGTTACATGCTTCGTCCTTGGCTCCCTGAGAACTGACATGACAGCGTACCTCAGATTTTGTAACTCCCCGATATTGACATCTGTGCACGCGCCAAGTTCGATGCTAGAGCGTTTCATCAGTTGTCGGAAGGTGTCAGATTATAAACTTCAGCGATCTTATGTGAAAGTCTTCAAATTGTAGTCTTCTGGAAGTCGTCGATTTGGTAAACTTCCATCATCGGTGTTTGATGGGGGATAAGCCTAATCTATTGTGATGTCTTTAGACAGGCCTACGAACACATTGGGACAGAACCCATGATAGCTGATCCCTTTACTAAGGAGTTGGCACCGTAAGGTTTTCTGAGGCCTACTGCTCATATGGGTTGGTATTGATTTGAGGAATATTATGTTTTAGTGGAGTTTATTTGTGTGCTTTGATGTTGTGTTGTGTATTGGTCTGATCAGAATAAAGTTTTCGAGTTAAGACACTCTGTTAATTATGTTTGGTTTTGACCTCACTAAGGAGGACCAGTTGAAAATAGACATGTACTGATCACATTACATGTAATTTTCATGCTACACATCCATGATTGATCTATGTCATTTGATTGTATTGATATATGTGACCATTGATGGGATCGAGTCACGATAAATGTGACGAAGGCCGCTTTGATCCTATATTGATATAGTCAATGGACGAGATTGTTCGGAAATACCATTTCAGTGATAGCAATTTTTGAGCTCATAAGGTTATACACAATTTAAGGAATCATATGGTGCCCAAGTGGGAGATTGTTGGATTTAATCTAATAAATCTATTTGTGGGCACATATGATTAATCAATGTGTATTGCTATCTTTCAGGATAACCCACTAAAGTGATCAATTAAGTTGGGTTAATTTGGTATTTAAATAAGTCATGGGGTTATATGTGCAGATACCAGGTTGTAATTATGATTTATTGAGGGGCTAAATTACAAAAGTACAACATCTATAAATAAGGGGTTATGGTCCCTAACCTATGGTTACATTCTCTAATTCTCTACACCCCCATCTAGCTAGAGAAATTCGGATTTGGAGAAACCCTAAGGTTAGAAGATCATCAAAAAACCCAAATCAAGTTTTCATCCATGGATTCAGGTATAAGCTTCCGCTCTTTTGTTTTTTGTTAATCTCTTTGAATTAATCATGGCTATATGGTTTTTTTAATACTTTTAAAAGAGTACATAAAGCTCACTAAGGGAGTGTATTCGCAATTGAACCAATACTATAGAGGATCTATATGCAATAAATAGAACTATAGTGTGTTAAAAGAGGCCTTTCGCAACTAACCTTAAAACTTTTTGGACTGATATTTGTTATGAGTAGTGATAAGTGTATTACTCCGCTTGTACTCCTTTACCGCTACCACTCACAAAAGAGTGGTGTCATGATGACTCACCACTTAAAAATTTAAGTGGTGAGTCATCATGACCCCACTTTTTTGTGAGTAGTAATGTCAAATTAGTGTTAGGTCTCATGTTTATGAGCCTATTGTCTAATCTGGTTTTGATAATTATCAAACAATTCCTAATCTTGTTTTCTAGTATTTGTGTTTTCCTCCTATATACATCCAGGTTGGAGGCTGGATGGACTTGAGCTTTAACGATAATATTCATGGAGGTTGGAGGAAATCGGAATGAAGCCATTTGCGCATTCAAGTCAAGATTCTCTATTGCGCTTCATCCCTGCTACCAAGATCGAGCTTCACGAAGATTTCTAAGCTTGGTATAATATTTTTAGGTTTTTACTTTATGTGTTTATACTTAAAGCTCAATCCATACACACTCATAATTACCTTTGTGGATAAGTTTAGCTTATAGACTTAATGATAATATTTTACATCTTTTCTAAAGTCTATTAATCCAGTGAAGAGAATCTCAAAACATGTTTGAAAGGATTTCATCAAAATTAAGTATTTAACAAACTCGTATTTTTGACCATTTTGCAAAATAGTGAGTTTTCACAAATACGAAGTGGTATTTTAGAAATTCTTCTTTTAACATGTTTATCTTTATAAAACGTTTTTCCAAGTTTTACTATTTTTGGAGTTGTTTCACTATTTTAAATTGAATTTAGAAATTAGCTCTTCAAAAGTCAAAAATCTATGTATCAGTTTTCAGTCGACCGACTACCTTAATTAGTCGACCGATAGCTTTCAGTCGACCGATTTTTTTTCTTAGTTGACTTGCCAGAATGAGTTTTTACAAATTTTTTTTTACAGTCTATCAGTTGACTGACCATTTGAGTCAGTCGATTGAACATAGTGTTTTTAGTCGACTGGTTTTTCTTTTCAGTCGACCGAGTCATGGATGTCTGTTTTCTTTACAGCAACGACTAGTTGATCAGTCGACCGATAAAAGCAACCAGTCGATTGATCTGCTCGTTTTGCTGTAACGCTAGTTTTTGGCAGATTTGTTTGAGAGGCTATAAATAGCTCTCATGACTTATTTTTTTGAACAAGAGTTTTTACAAGATAGTTTAGCTAGTTTGGCTGCACGTTTTTGAGAAAATTTAAGTGTGTTTTGTTTATGCAAAAAGAGTTTCACAAGAGAAGAATCTTAATTTCGGTTTTAAGGCTTTCATCATCATTTATATCTACATCTCTTGTTTTTGGAGAAGTTTTCTAAACTCTTTTCTTCTACCTAATTTATATTTTGATTCTCATATACAAGCTAGAATTATTTGAGTTCAGATTTCATTTACTCATTGATTTCACACACACTACTTGAGCTTAAGTTCCACATTTAGTATATTTGGGTTGTGAGGTTGATTCATTGAGTGAGCTTACATTTCGTTCTTATTGTATTGGAGAACAAATCATTTATCCGCACTTATCGTTGAATATGTTGTAATACACAAGAACACTTAGAGGAGTGGTTGGAGAGAGACCGAGGTTAATTCCAAGAGGAGTGGGTTGGTAGTAAAGCCTGGAGAGAGGTTGTAAATCCAAACACTTGAGGAAGATAACACGGATAGTCTAACACTTAGAGGAGTGTGGCTTGTGTGATTGACAACGTGGGTATTGTAAAAGTTTTTGATGATCTTTGGAAACCATATTGTGTAGTTATTTTGAGTTATAGTGGAGACCTCCTCGAGGTGAGGAGCAGAGACATAGGTCGAGGATTGACCAAACTGTTTGGTGGAAATTTTGTAGTAAATAAAATAAAAGAAATTTGATTTGTATTCTCTCGATCTTAATTATAATTTGAATTCCGATTACAAAAGAGAGGAAAATCGATCTGAATTCCCTCATTTGTTTAATTCTGGGTTCTCCACGATAGCGATGGAGTGCCTCCCTCGAATGCTCGTGTCGAGTTTGCTCTCTGTTAACGATCCGAACGTCTTGTATCACTAGAACGTGGTCTTCTCCTCACGATTTGACGTTGTGGAGAACTTGCAAAGCAAGTTTGAAACTCTGAACGAGTTGATAACTCAGAACGAGTTTAAACTCTTAAAAAGAGTTGATTTGAACCGAAAGATCGGTTAATAAGCCAAGGGAATGCTCACAGAACTGTGTTGCTGCAGGAAGCTCGAAGATGATCTGCTGCCGAGAAGATGATCCGAAGAAGCCGATCTCTAGATCTCCAAGATACTTCAAGATCCAAAGATCCAAACTCAGTTGAGTTTACTCCTATTTATAGGAGATTAAGGGGTGTAACCGCCCCCTTAATTCGCTTCTAAGTGGGGCTGAATGAGGTGTAATCGCCCCCTTAAACTGCTCCCAAAATAGTAGGAAAACAGTTTTGAAACCGTTCAGTTCGTGCTTTAAACGAGTCATGCTGAAAAATAACGTTCAGGGTCTGAACTCTGCGTTTTAGACTTAAAACGCAGAGTTAGGTCTATTTTGGTGGCAAAACGCACAGGTCGCGCTACGTTGTAAATATGAAATGCAGAGTTGGGACACAAAGATAAACTTCGTATTTCGGATCTGAGACACAGAGTTGGGATCTGCATGAACTCTGCGTTTTGGACTTGAGACGCAGAGTTGGGCTCTGCATGAACTCTGCGTTTTGGACCTGCGATGCAGAGTTGGGCTCTGCATGAACTCTGCGTTTTGGACCTGAGACGCAGAGTTAGACTCTGCATGAACTCTGCATTTTGGACCTGAGACGTAGAGTTGGGCTCTGCATGAACTCTACATTTTGAGTCCACAAACTCTGCGTCTGGACTTGAATACTGGGGATGGCCTCTGCATTTTGACTCTGGACCACAGGCATGACCTCTGTGTTTTGATGTTGTAACACATGGATGACCTCTGCGTTTTAATGTGAAGAGACCATCAATTTGTGGTCTCTTTTATTGGAGCGTTGCAAAGGCCGTCATCTTGTAATCTTTATCTTGGCTCCTTGAAAATATGAGAGTCGTCAGATTATAACTCCCGATGTTGATTGTGAAGGTTGTTGAACTAGAGCTTTCATCGATTATTACGAAGGTCGTCAGGTTGTAACCTTCATCGATCTACGTGAAAATCCTTAAATTATAGCATTCTGGAAGTCATCAGATTATAACTTTCATCATTGGTGTTTGATGAGGATAAGCTATCTGTAGTAATTTTTAGACAGCCTACACAAACTCTGTGATCATATCGTGTGTTTGTGATTGTCTTTTGCACACTATTTCACTTTTCATCTTGTGCTTATTTTTACATCGCCTATTGTTTCATAGTTTATCGCCTTTTATCTCATTGTTTATCATTGCATATCTTTCTTGTATATCATATTCCTAGGATATTGCATTATTAGTTTTAATTTGGCATCGAAATCGAATTAGATTAGCAATTACCATATTCACCCCTCTCAAGGGTTCTTTCAATTAGTACAAGATAAGTAGTACACTTAGGAGGGTTAGCGAAGGATAACTTGAAATTGGATTAAAATAATTTGCGGGATAAATTTTGATAGTGGTAGTCAAATAGAATGAGAATTATGATAAAATTATACAATGTTAGTTAACTAGAACTAGATAAAAATTAGATCTGGATAGTTGTATAAAATTATCTTATTTTCCTCATGTTTGCATAGAAATGAGAGAATTCTAATCTCTCAAATTATCTCACGTTTTAGACTAGAGCTAGATGGTAAAAAAACCAAAACTCATATTTATTTTTTTATCTTTTATTTTTCATGTCTTTGTTTCTTCGTCCCCCTCAAACAACACAATAAAATCATATCGCATCTTTTCTTACTCTTCTATTTATATATCTTATTTTATATTTAAATTGAATATTATATTTTTATAATTAATTTAAATTAAAATGCCACAGATCCATACTTTATTGAATTAATTAAAATCAAGAGACGAGGGAAAGATATTTGGCAAAAGAAATTTGATAAAAAAAACTTTGTTTTTAATCTATATTTAAATAATAATCACAAAAAAAATTATTATCTAGTATCTTATAATCTAACCAGTAGTTATTCAATATTATCTAATATTCAAGTGAATATGTAAATTAATAGCAATAAGTTTAAATATGTAAATAATGGCATTATCATCAAGATTCATAACTTATATATACTTAAATTATCACAAATTATCCCAAACCATGTAAACAATTGTCCCACGAAAATATCTCACTTTAAATAATTACTCTCAATTATCTTACTAAAACATCCCACTTCTAAAAATCGGTTTTTCTATAGAGTGTCCATGGATACTCTATAAGAGAGGAGAGAGACAGAGAGAAATGAATTATGCATAGAAATTAATGCAAATCAAAGGGGCCCATGAGCTATACATTTCTCTCTATCTCTCTACTCTCTTATAGAGTGCCCATGAGCATTCTATAGAAAAACCGTCTAAAAATTTATCCTATACTAATAATTGTGCCAGTTTTAGTGAAAATGTTCCCATTGGCTAACCCCCTCCCAAGCATTTTTCATTAGTTATGGACGCCGCTTCTTCGGATTCATTGAATAGCTAGTTTCTCCTAGAGATTTAATTTCCACTAATCCCAATGCTAACTTTCACTAATGAAAGCCCTACAAAGGTACCACCACCTAAGTCATAAAATTCGTACTCTGAGAGTTAGACGCTAAAATCATTGATGATGAAAAGATCTAAAATA
>NC_033798.1:124676512-124723360 GCF_001876935.1 Asparagus officinalis | reverse complement strand
GCTTTTTCTATGATGATCTTCCTTAATTTTAGCTCAAGATTAAATGCACCTGACTTACGCAACACCCTCATTGCACCATTCAGCTAACAGTCTAATACACAAGGGGCCACATTTATTTATTTATTTATTTATCTATTTTCATCTTCTAATGTTTATTGGGGTCGAGCGGAGGCAGCCGACCAAAATATTCCCTACCACGCTCCCTTTTTCCACGAAAAATCTGAGTGAAGGAAAAAAGGAGAAAGAATGGAAGCTGCTTTTTTGCACGAGACTCTGATCCATATGATTCCTTGGGCATTAGAGCTTCTCTTTTCCCTGTTTTCAGTGCGTGCTTATTTATTTTATTTTAGATAAAGTAGGGCAAAGTGACCCATTTAAGTAAGGACAAATTTTTAAAACCGTCTCGTATCGACATTTAATCCCAAAAACAAACCAATCTCCATAATATTTACAAAAACCGACCTGGTATCAGCCTTGACGTTGAAACCAGGTCGGTTTTTGTGAAAAATCTTCCAAAACTTCACGGGAGTTCAACTCCCGTGAAGTTTAGCAGCTTTACTAAACTTCACGGGAGTTCAACTCCCGTGAAGTTTCGGGAGTTTTTTCACAAAAACCGACCTGGTTTCAGCCCCAATGCTGAAACCAGGTCGATTTTTAAAAATATTATGAAAATGGGTCTTTTTTGTGGATTAAATGTGGAAAGAGGTCGTTTTTGAAAATTTGTCCATTTAAGTAAATCATTAATTAAAACACCCACTTTTTGTTAATCTGTCATGCAAAATTAATGTGATTTAAATGAAGCTGGTAGAGTGCATTCAGTTTGTTTCCATCGGGTATTATATATTTTTTATAATAATTTTTAGTTTTATGTAATAGATGTGTTCCTCTAAGAAATTTGTTTTTGGATCTGTCATTGCTTGGGTTACATCATATAAATTATTCACATGAGCTCGACACGCGACCACTATCCTCATCCATATTCATATTTGGTAGGAGAAGACAACTTACATTAACATCAATAATGGATGCCTAACTGCATTCTCTATATCCCCGTAGCATACCACTGAAAGAGTTTGAATCAAAATTGTTAGAAAATCAATCAATGTGTTTTATTTACTTTTGGCAAACAAAAACATTCAAGTCTTTTTTTTTTTAAACTACAAGATAATTCTTTTTTACCTACACAAAAACTCTTTGCCTAGTTTGCTACATAGGAACGAATGAGAATGGAATATCAATTCTCACTTCATCATTCTCTCCGGCCAAACACAACCCCTTCTTTGAAGTTAGAATGCTCGTTTACATTTTTTTCAAGTTAGAGTGCTCATTCTCATTCTATTACGCTGAATGAGCATTCCCACCAAAGTAGGAATCAATAAATTATATAATATATAAATACATTAATTCCTACTTTATTATGTAAATTGCACTTAAACGTGAGAACGGATATAAACATTCTTGTTATAGCCTAAAAATAACTTAATGTTAACCTCCATTGGCAAACTAACTAGTGTCCAGCACAACGACTAATTAGACGTGTGTACAACTTGGACGACTTAAGCTACCCATGCGACCAACTCTATTAGCCGACAACCTGCGTACCGAAGTAAAAAGACGGTACTTATCGTCCAACCCAACCAATCGCCTCTGCGAATAATCCACACTTGAAACATTATATCAGCCGACAACTTGTGTAGCTAACTAAAAAGGTGGTGTTTGTCAGCCTTCAACCGAACGACTGAAGAGGTAGTAGTTTTATCGAACCCCGCGCCGACAACCACTTGTCCTTGCATTAATTGCTCTGACAAAATCATCATTGCTATAGTCCCCAAAGTCTTTATGACTTATCAGGCTCCATTAGTACCAAGCAGATGCTATCGTTTAGCACTAACCACACTGATGGCCCATCTTCACCAGCAGTCGACATCTGTCAGCTGTCTATCGAGTCAGCTACCTGCTTGGACTCGGCTCAAGTTGCATATCTACCTTTCTGATCCTCTATAAAATGAAGCAATACAGCTCAAGATAACTCTCTTGTCTTTTGATATAACTCTAAAGTTTTCTTCATCATCTCACATTTTCCCACTCAAGCTCATATACTCACTTGATCGTCGGAGGAACTGTTGGGGATGCACAACCCCCCTGATGCGATTTGGAAATAGAGATTTAGGAGAGAAGAGAGAATACAATCAATCACAAACACACAAGATTTACGTGGTTCGCTTCTCAATGTGAGAAACTACGTCCACGGCCGCCGCAGGAGAAAATTTCACTATTTTCGTCTCAATTACATCATGCCCTAATCAACCCTTTTATAGACTTAAGGGTTTTATAAATAGAAAAGGAAACATGTTACAAACTGTAACTGGGCCAAAACCCGACTCGCGGTCGACCGCCGCGCCACGCGCGGTCGATCGCGACGAATGCGGTCGACCGCGACGAAGGCAAAAATTCTGGCTGCTCTCTGGACTTTTGGCAGTCGACCGTCGCGCCATGCGCGGTCGACCGCGAAGCTGCTCCTCAGCAATGTGCATGTCTGTGCACGTCGGCGGTCGACCGTCGCGCCATGCGCGGTTGATCGCGACTCAGTCAAAATGCGCCCTTCGTCGTTTTGCTTGGACTTCGTCGTCGTCGATCCTGTTCCTCCTGTTCCACTTTGTTCCTCTTCATTCTGAAGTATATGGCATGTCTGATAGTTAGACTTCACATATTCTAACAATCTCCCACTTGGAGACTAACTATCAATCTCTTTCAGTTCTCTCTACGGTGACGGCCTCCATATCATCAAGTAATGAGGCCAACTGAAGTTGAACACAACTTCAGTTTCTCTGTAGTGACAACCTTGGTAAGCATATCGGTCGGGTTCTTACTTCCTTGAATCTTCATAAGTTCCAACATGTCCTCGTCCAACGCTGATCATATGAAGTGGTAGCGGACCTGTATGTGTTTGGTCCTTGCATGAAAAACGGGATTCTTCGCCAAATGAATTGCGCTCTGGCTATCACAATGTAAGACACTCTTCTCACTCTTCTGTCCCAGCTCCTCCAAGAAACCCTGCAACCATATCATCTCCTTACTTGCCTCTGTCACAGCAACATATTCAGCCTCTGTCGTTGAAAAAGCAATGATCTTTTGCAACTGAGAAACCCAACTAATAGCTGTAGAGTCCAAAGTGAATACGTATCCTGTAGTGCTCCTTCTCTGGTCTATCTCACCAGCATAGTCTGCATCAACAAAACCCTGCAGAACTAATTTGCCTCTCCTGAAGCATAAACAGTCTTCTATTGTACCTCGCAGGTATCTCAGAATCCACTTTACTGCTTCCTAGTGCTGCTCTCCTGTATCTGACATAAATCTGCTCACAACTCTCACTGCATGGGCAATATCAGGTCTCGTGCATACCATGGCGTACATGAGGCTTCCAATGGCTGAAGCATATGGAACCTTAGCCATGTAGTCTTTCTCTTCATCAGTCTCGGGGAACTGCTCCTTAGTCAATTTGAAATGACTAGCTAGCGATGTGCTAACGGCCTTAGCACCACTCATCCCAAATCTCTCAAGCACCCGTCTAATGTACTCGGCCTGAGATAGCCGCACTGTGCCCAAGAGCTTGTCTCTACTGATCTGCATCCCCAATATCTGCTTCGCTGCGCCTAGATCCTTCATATCGAACTCACTCGACAGCTGCTTCTTCAGCTTCTTGATCTCTCTCATGTCTAAACCGGCTACTAGCATGTCGTCGACATATAAAAGCAGGATGATGTAACTGTTGTCAAACTCCTTGACAAAGCAACAGTGATCAGCATTGCACCTGGAGTAACCGTTCATGTGCATGAATCCATCGAACTTTTTGGACAAAGCAACAGTGATCAGCATTGCACCTGGAGTAACCGTTCATGTGCATGAATCCATCGAACTTTTTTGTACCATTGCCTTGGAGCTTGTTTCAGGCCGCACAAGCTCTTCTTCAATCTGCATACTATCTTCTCTTTTCCCTTCTGAGTAAACCCCTCTGGCTGCTGCATATATATCTCTTCCTCTAGATCACCATGGAGGAAAGTTGTCTTTACATCTAGCTGCTCGAGATGTAGATCTTCAGCTGTAACAATACTCAGGACTGTTCTGATGGTAGTCAGTTTGACTACAGGAGAGAAGATCTCTGTATAATCAACTCCTTCTCTCTGCTGAAATCCTTTAACCACCAATCTGGCCTTGTATCTCTTGGAACCATCATGTTCCTCTTTGATTCTGTACACCCATTTGTTGCTCAAGGCCTTTTTCCATGTTGGTAGCTTCGCAAGTTCCCATGTCTTGTTGGTGTTCAAGGATTTTATTTCATATTTCATGGCGAGCTCCCACTTGCTCGCATCATCCACTCGAAGTGCCTCATCATAACTTTCTGGCTCTCCACCGTCACTCAATAATAGGTAGTTGAGATGGGCTCTGGGCTGTAGTGATGGATACTTTGGATTAGGCTTGGGGACTCTAGCTGACCGCCTCAACTCTCTGACGGGCGAAACAGGCTCTCCATCTTCATCTGTCCCCTCTGAAGTAGTCTCATTCATCAACTCTTCTTCTCCATCAGAACTAGCTTCGGGATTGCCTCCATCTGAGGCATCATCTGACTCGAAGTATGTGAGATCACTCTGCACCAAACTAGTGGACTGAACGGCATCACAGTCTTTGTAGAGGACTGTTTCATTAAAGACCACATCCCTGCTTCTGATGATTTTCTTGTTCTGCTCATCCCAGAATTTGTAGCCAAACTCATCACCGCCATAGCCAACAAAGAAACATTTCAAAGACTTAGGATCAAGTTTGTTTCTTGCATGATCACTCAGATGAACGTATGAAACACATCCAAATACTCTCAGGTGAGAAAGATTTACTTGTTTTCCACTCCATACTTCTTCGGGTATTTTGTGCTCCAAAGGCACTGATGGTCCCCGGTTGATCAAGTAGGCAGCTGTGTTGACTGCTTCTGCCCAGAATTGTTTTGGAAAACCTGCTTGTAACTGCATACTTCTGGCTCTCTCAGTCAACGTTCTGTTCATCCGTTCTGCTATGCTATTCTGCTGGGGTGTACCTGGCACTGTCCTCTCTAATCTGATGCCGCTGTCATAACAAAACCTCTTGAACTCTGAGTCTTCATACTCGCCGCCGTTGTCAGAACGAAGCTTCCTGATCTTCAAACCGGTATCGTTCTCTACCATAGCCTTCCATCTCTTGAAGACTTCAAACACTTCTGATTTGTGTTTCATGAAATAGACCCAAGTCTTCCTCGAGTGATCATCTATGAAGGTCACAAAATATAACCTTCCGCCGGTGGATGGTACTGATGTTGGACCCCACACATCTGTATGAACTAACTCAAGCTTCTCTTCTTTAGGAGTTCTGCCAATCCTTTTGAAGCTTATTCTCTTTTGTTTCCCAAGAATGTAACTTTCACATAAGTCAATATCAGTCGATCTCAAACCTGGTAACTTCCCATTCGACTGCATAACCTTTAGACCTTTGCTACTCATGTGACCTAGCCTCTGGTGCCAAAAATTTGGGTCTTCCTTACTTTCAGCCACTGTAATGGAACCACGTGCATCTATCGTCATGTAGAGGGACTCTGTCTTCGTACCACAGGCAACAACCATTGACCCCTTTGTAACCTTCAACGTATCACATGCGAAGGTTAATACATATCCCTCTTTCGCCAATTATCCTATGGAAATCAGGTTTTTCCTCAAGCTAGGAACATGTCTCACATCACTCAGCTTCCATATAGACCCATTGAGCTTGATCTGCATGACTCCTTTGCCAACAATATCACAGGGCTGATCATCACCAAGATAGACTTTTTCTAGGTTTCCTGAAACGTAGTTCTCAAATAAATCTCTATTTGAGGTAGCATGAAACGAAGCTCCTGAATCCAGCACCCACGATTCAGTCTTGCTCTCCAACGAACAGATTAAGGCATCATCTGATTCTCCTGAGGCCACGTTCGCTTCAGTCTTGTTCTCCTTGTCCTTCTTGGGTTCTAGGCACTGTTTCTCATAGTGGCCAAACTTGCCACAATTCCAGCAATCGATCTCCTTCTTGCTCTTGTAATTTCTGGACTTTGACCTCCCGTTCCTCGAGTTAGGTCTTCCTCGGCTATTCCCTCTGCTTCTGTTTCTGTTTCTTCCTCTGCTCTCAAGATTCAATGCCGACCCTGAATTAGAAATCCCTTCCTCCTATCTTCTAATCTCCTCAGTCATAATCATGTCCACCATCTCTGAAAACTTTAGTTTTGATTTGTCACATGATCCGCTAATCGAGATAACGGTACCCTTCCAACTGTCGGGTAATTGACCAAGTATCAAGAGGGCTTGGATTTCATCGTCAAACTGAATATTGACCGAGTTTAGTTGATCTGTGATCTCGTTAAACTCGTTCAGGTATTCCTTGAATTTCTGGCTCTCAGACATCCTCAAATTAAACAGCTTTTTAATGAGATGTACCTTATTCGCCGCAGAGGGCTGCTCATACATACTGGACAACGTCGCCATGAGATCCGCCATCGTATTCTGATTCTTGATGTTGAACGCTACTGATTTAGACAACCGCCGCCATGAGATCCGCCGTCGTATTCTGATTCTTGATGTTGAACACTACTGATTTAGACAAGGTCAACCTGATCGCTCCAAGGACCTTTCGATCCAATAGCTTCCAATCCCCATCCTTCATATCCGTCGGCTTCTCTCCCAATGGTAGGTATAAATCCTTCTGATAGAGGTAGTCTTCCATCTGCATCTTCCAGAACCCGAAGTTTGTTCCATCAAACTTCTCAATCTTGGATGTTTCCTTCTCAGATCCTATGTTTCTGACCTCAAATCGCTCCCGCCAAACCTGGTCGCTCTGATACCACTTGTTGGGGATGCACAACCCCCCTGATGCGATTTAAAAATAGAGATTTAGGAGAAAAGAGAGAATTCAATCAATCACAAATACACAAGATTTACGTGGTTCGCTTCTCAATGTGAGAAACTACGTCCACGGCCGCCGCAGGAGAAAATTTCACTATTTTCGTCTCAATTGCATCATGCCCTAATCAACCCCTTTATAGACTTAAGGGTTTTACAAATAGAAAATAAAACAGGTCAAAAACTGTAACTGGGCCAAAACCCGACTCGCGGTCGACCACCGCGCCACGCGCGGTCGACCGCGACGAATCCTTCTCCTAATCAGAGTCTCTGGAGTTTTGGCGGTCGACCGCCGCGCCACCTGCGGTCGACCGCGACGAAGCCTCCTGCTGATGGTAGCTCTCTGGACTTGCAAAAATTCTGGCTGCTCTTTGGACTTTTGGCGGTCGACCGCCGCGCCATGTGCGGTCGACTGCGAAGCTGCTCCTCAGCAATGTGCCTGTCTGTGCACGTCGGCGGTCGCCCGCCGCGCCATGCGCGGTCGACCGCGACTCAGTCAAAATGTGCCCTTCGTCGTTTTGCTTGAACTTCGTCGTCGTCGATCCTGTTCCTCATGGCGCGGTCGACCGCGACTCAGTCGAAATGTGCCCTTCGTCGTTTTGCTTGAACTTCGTCGTCGTCGATCATGTTCCTTCTGTTCCACTTTGTCCCTCTTCATTCTGAAGTATATGGCAGGTCTGATAGTTAGACTTCACATATCCTAACAGGAACAACCAGAGAACCCAACTCCGACCTCTCACGAGTTTTTATGTGCAAAAGAGGGTTGCAGGCTCCCGAACTAGCTATTAGAAGAAACTTGAGGACCCTAATACTCTTCTAATTTACGCGCAAACCCCGTATTTGATAATTGTAATCAACAATTTCATTCTCGCGTAGCAAACACGGGATTATTCCAGCTATTTGTTTTAAATTGTCCCTTTTATTACTCGATTGTTTTTGACACAGAAGTAAAATGACAGGTGGCATTCTAGATTCCTAACGAGCTGGCGCTGACATTGTCAGTATTTAACTTTATATACACTAGAGCAAATGCTGAGAAATTAAAATCCAAAGAAATGGGAATTTTAGGAGAAGATCGTGACGGTGACAAAAGTCATAGAAGCAGTAGCAAACAGAGCAGGAGCGTGTATGAAAAATAAAATATCAAGAACTAAAATATGATAAAAAAAACAATAAAAGAGAAATAATGAAAGAAATGGAGGGGATTTGGTTCAGGCCGACAACGAGAATGACCCACTATTCACGTGGCTTAGTTGTATTTGTATACCCACGCTTTCTCTTCCTTGTTCACCCTGTCACCCTCTTTGGTCCCCAAACCTAGATAAGCATCATCCACATTTAAGCATTATTATTATTATTTTGATATTACTGCAATAAATTCCATCATTCAATTCTTTTCTTCCTTCTCAATAATTTTTGTAAAGCTTGTACACCAGGCTATGAAAAGATGATATGTATTCAAAAAAATTTGCACGTAGTCGATAGTATTTATTATCTGTAGTGCGGTGGCGCAGCGGAATCCACAAAGTTGCCGAGAGGGAAGGCACACCCAAAATCAAATAAAAAATAACAGGACAAACTCAAAAACAGAAGATTTACGTGATTCGGCAAGTTGCCTACGTCCACGAGGCAAGAGGGGGAGGGGTTTTCACTATTAGAGGGAGAGAATACAAAATAGAAATTACAAATCACTCACAAACTCTCAAATTAATATATCAAACAAAGCTCTCAACTCTCACCAATTTGCTCTCACAAGAAAGCTCAAAATCACCTTTTATCCCTCTCAATTCAGAACAAATTTTGATCAATATAAAACCCTAAAATCGTGTTTTAATATATATCAAAACACAGACCCAAACAGAACAGGAAACCAAGCCCAGGCCCAGGCCCAAACCTGACTCGCGGTCGACCGCCGACCGACCGCCGACAAAGTCGCAGTCGACCGTGACAAACGACAAAAACCAAAAATCTATTATAGGGGTTAGCGGTCGGCCGCGGCGGTTGATCGACCAAAGTGCAAAAACACACCCTGAACTCGTGCACGTTTCCGATCGACCGCTGAAGTCATCGCGGTTGACCGTACGACCTCCAAAATGTTCCCTTCGTCAATTTGCCTGAACTTCGTCACCGTCGTTGCCGTTTCTACAATTCTCAACCTCAGTGAAGTTTTTCCAAAATTGAGCCGACTTCAACCAAATCAAACGTCTCACTTGTTACGTCCAGTACGAAGTGGAACAATCTACGACAACAGACTCAATCCACAACAAGTCAAGAGCCCAAATGAGAATATGAACAAACTCCAAAATATTGATATTAACTCATCAATTCGGCTGCATCAAAATGACTGTCTACGTATCCTCTTGCCCAAGGAATCAAGCCTCATGTTGTTCATCCAAATGACCACAAACGACCTCAATCAATTAGAATAATTCTCAATCATTCACCAACCTTTCGATCATCAACACTAACCAATCTGCAACTGATCACACCCCTGTTGGCCTCAAAGTGAAAAGACAAACTCTCTTCCAAACTTGCATCTTCCCCACCAACTCTGTCTTGGAGCTTAACCCCTTAACTCTATATGTAGAAAAAAATATAATTACCAATCATAGCTAAATCTGAGCTGTGTCCACCCACTGCATTCGAAATCTGATCCTGAACTTCCGGTTCCTGATCCTCAAACTCATCATCTGTATCAACATCAACTATCTGATCCCTAAACTGTGTCACCTTAGCTAGAATCCCAAACAATACAAAATGATCTGGAGAACAAGGAGTAGTCTCCATCAAACGTGAAGTGACATCACTCTCCACCCGATGTGATACATCTATAATTTGTCCAAAACTCTCCACATGCTAAGAGTCAATAGGCTCCATCATCGAAGCCTCATCAAAAGTGTCGCTACCAGACTAACTATCCAATAGAGTTTTACCTCCAATTATAGCAGACGACAACCTGTAAATAAGATGACTCGAATATGTCAAAGCCTCAGCCCCGAACCTCTTCTGCAAACTTCTGCTTGACAACAAACACCGTTCCTTCTCTAGCAAGGCACGGTTCTTCAAATTTGCTACCCCATTTAGTTGCCCCAAGATTTTCCTTCCATCGAAGTGTCTCAAAATGCCCTGAGCATGGTACAAATACAGAAACGGTTCCTTCTTGTACTTCATACCAAAATCAGAATGGAGTACTTTGCATTTTTTGTCTGTCTTAGTCTCTATACACTTCTTCCACCAGTTGAAGACTACTAGGACTTTACTCAAACGGGACTTAGTTGCAACCCAAACATGCCTAGAACAATCATCAACAAAGGAAACCAGATATCTATTACCACCCAATGATACCTCCTTGGAAGGCCCCAAACACCCACGTGAACTCCATCTAGAAGGCCCTTAGCTCGGTGAATAGAGGTGCTAAACTTCACTTTGGTCTTCTTGCTCACATCAAAATGTTTACTGGACTTCAAACTACAGGTCAATGCACCTTTCTCCAAATCAATACTGGAATGGTCCCGTCCTAAATGCCCTAGTCTAGTCGAATCAATAAAAGTCGGCAGCTCTTCACCTGTCACTGTACTTCAAGCAAGTAGTACAAGTTACTCCTCCTGACGCCTTTCATCACTATACGGGAACCTCTCACAATCTTGAGAATAATGTCCTCAATACAAACTTTGAGACACTCTCTAGCTAAAGCTCCAATTAAGATCAGGTTCTTCCTCAAGGAATGAACATATATCATACCATGTAACTCTCTAACTATCCCATCATACATCTTGATGCAAATTTTACCTATCCCAAGGATCTGGCATGCACGGTTACCACTCATGTACACCACACCACTATCCAGATTCTCAAAACTAGAGAATCATTCATTTTTAGGGCACACATGATAGGTTGCACCACTATCCAACATCCACTCGGATCCCTTCGAATAAAAACCTATAGGACAAATAGAGAGCAAAAAAAAAAAAAAAAAAAAAAAAAAAAAGAAAAAAAAAAAAAAAAAAAAAAACAGATGAGTCAGAAATATTACCATCCGATTTGACGATGTTTGCTTCTAATGATGGTTGTTTCCCTTTTCCCTTCTGCTTGTTCTTCATCCATCGCTAAGCTTTAGACAATCTTTTTTCCAATGACCAGTCTTTTTACACTAAGCACATTAATCTTTGCCAAATGTAGGATGCTTTACTCTAGACTGCGACTTCCATTCTTTCGGTTTGGACTTTTCCCTCTTGCGGTCAATGCCTCTGTTATCGTGTCATTTGAAGACTCCTTGTCTTTCTTCCTTAGCTGATAATTCACAAGAGCAGTGGTGACCTCACTATACGAAAGAGACACATTCCCATTGATTAGGGTAAGAATGAATGTCTCATATTCTTTATCTGGTAAGGAACTCAACAACAACAATGCATTGTCCTCATCCTCGATGATATCATCCACATTCGTCAAATCCGCAAGAAGCTTCGTATAGTTATTCATGCGATCACCAATTGAGATTTCCTTCTTCAACTGGAAAAGGTAAAGTCTCCCCTTCAAGTGCAAGTAATTTTCAACACTCTTTGTCAAATACTTGCTTTTAAGAATTTCCCAAATCTTCTTTGCAGAAGTCTTATTAATCACATTGTATTTTAGATCCTGTGTTAAACAAGACTTAACGATGCCACACGCCATTCGATTCATTTTTTTTCCAAATCTTTTCTTCAATATTATCCGGCTTGCCATCCAATTCCAAAGTATCCTCCAAATTTTGTGCGTTTAGCGCATCCAAAACCTCACATCTCCATAAACCAAAGTTGTTTGTGCCATTAAACTTCTCCATATCTATCTTTGTAGAGTGGATATTCAAACTTTGAATGGTCTTCAAGCTAGAAGTATCACTCTCAACACCCGATGCATCTTCTTTCCCAGCCATCTTCCTCAAAGCACCAACAAACTAATACAGAACAAACTGAAAAATATATCCAAACTGATAAAATGTTGATTTTTTACTAAAAAGATTCCGCCTTTATCTCCAATTAAAACCATAGAAGATCTTCCAAAACGATCTACTCCTCCACCAAACCCCAAGTGTAGCCCGAAGCTCTGATATCACTTGCGGTGTGGCGGCACAGCGGAATCCACAAAATTACCGAGAGAGAAGGCACACACAGAATCAAATAAAAAATAACAACACAAACTCACAAAAAGGAGATTTACGTGGTTCGGCAAGTTGCCTATGTCCACGGGGTAAGAAGGGGAGGAGTTTTCACTATTAGAGAGAGAGAGAGAGAACACGAAATAGATATTACAAATCACTCACAAACCCTCAAATTAATCTCTCAAACAAAGCTCTCAACTCTCACCAATTTGCTCTACAAATCACTCACAAACCCTCAAATTAATCTCTCAAACAAAGCTCTCAACTCTCACCAATTTGCTCTCACAAGAAAGCTCAAATTAATCTCTCAAACAAAGCTCTCAACTCTCACCAATTTGCTCTCACAAGAAAGCTCAAAATCACCACTTATCCCTCTTAATTCAGAACAAATTCTGATCAATATAAAATCCTAAAATTGTGTTTCAATATATATCAAAACACAAATCTAAACAGAACAGGAAACCAAGCCCAGGCCTAAACCCAATTCGCGGTCAACCACTGACAAAGTCGCAGTCGACCGTGGCAAACGACATAAACCAAAAATCGATTACAGGATTTGGCGATCGGTCGCGACGGTCGACCGACCAGAGTGCAGAAACACACCCTATACTCATGCACATTTTCGGTCGACCGCCAAAGTTATCATGGTCGACCACCTCCAAAATATCATTTCGTCAATTTGTCCCAACTTCGTCGTCGTCGTTCCCGTTTCTACATTATCAGCATAGCTTTCCTTTTGGCGGATAGACCATCCGAGTGAAATTTTTGTGTCTCTTTTTATCTTTGAAAGTCAAGTCACAATTTCACTTGGGATTAAAAAAATCTTCACCCAGTAGTCTTACCTACCAAAATGAAACAATGTATACAGGTAATAAGTTTTAAAATATAATGTAACATGGAGAACATAACATTTATAGAGCTTAATGAGAATTTAACAAGTACAAATGTATTCGAAAAATCTCTTTAAACTCTTAATAGATATTACAAGTTGTTTTATCCCCCACTACTCTCAAAAAACAAGATAAAAACTTTCTTTTTAAAAATTCAAGAAAAAAAAAATTAGAAGAGGCTTTGTGAAAATTCTGTATAGACACTTATCCCCATAGGTCAAAGCCTCACACGTACGTGCACATGGATACTCATGGGAGAAATTTCATCGCTATACCTTGATCTACGTAGATAAAGAATTGTTCTTTGTACACAATAATTGTTCTTTGTACACAATAATTGTTCTCACTTATAGTTAATTTCATTGCTGACCTTGTATTACAATAATTTTATGTATGATTAATCCACAACGAACGCTTTAGCTAGTCACAAACATTTTGCGAGTTCAACATGCGAGAGATACTTGCATTATCAATTATATTGATCGAGCGGCCTACGGCCACCGTCCATCAATATCTCGTACAATTTTGGACCATTCTAATTGTAGAGAAGTAGCATAACCTCTAACAAAAGCGTAGAGTTTTTTTTTGGGACCATTCTAATTGTAGAAGTAGCACAACCTCTGACAAAAAGTAGAGTTAGATACATACAAAATATGAATTGCACTGTTAGTCATATGAGCAACAAAGAACTACAAATTATTGGGCTGTTCTATCAATGTCATGAATATTGACAATTTATATTATTGGTGGCCGTACAAGGAGACGTTGTTCTCGTATATTTGGTTCACATTTCAACGGGAAGAAAAAAGATATATAAGGAGCAAAAAGAATTGGCTTCTTTTTCTTCTTCTTTTTTTTTTCTAATAAAAATATATTGTATTTTAATAGTTTCTTTACTTTGATCTCAAGAATCTCATTGTGATATCTTGAGAATCACCAAGTGTGATGAACTCCTAAGAGCCAGTCATGTGTTATGATTAACTGGCTGGGTCTTATAATCTGAAAGCCCGACCCAGGTGAGGGCGCCGCCGATTTCTCGAGCGGTATGAGTCTGAGTTGAATGACATTGTCAAGTCTCAGGACCTGTTGAAGAATTCAACTCCAAGATGAAAGACTTCTTCTACTCGGACTGCTTGAATGACAACAACCTATCGGCTTCGCCGCCCATTCCCCATCGCATTTAATGCATGGCCGGAGTCATAATGACTTCTTAGGCTGAAGTCATAATGACTCCTCGGACGATACCAACACTTCAGCTATTTAGTCACTATCGCATTAAATACAAAGGTGACTCAGTCAACCGATTGCTGACACATGTAAAATGCAACATGAACGACTGATTGCAATGGTCTCGGTCAAGTTAACTTAGTCCCACCCACACACACACACAAGTTGTCCATGAATAGTGAACAAACCCCACTATACCAATGTATGCTAGATAATGCCCTAAAACTATAATCTGCATTCTACAAACTTGCTTAATCTATCGCTAACTTGAACATCAGAAGGCACATCGTAAAGATCATCTTCAGCCCTCTAACGGTTGTTACTTATACAGGAATCCACTTTCATTAATCAGTCATCAGGAGGATTAACGGATGCTAAACTCTTTCAAATATCCACTTACCCATACAATTAACTTATTGACATGAACACTCATCTAGATATATGATTACTAATTAGAATCAACGAGCATTGATTTGAGAAGGATATTCTGGTCTTTTTGTTTGGGGGTTTCTGAAACATCCCAAATTAATGGGAGGTCTAAGTAACATTTTCAAAGCGTTGAGATGGTTAAAGAGAGAAAAATCAAGTGTAACATTTTATTGTCCTTTTATTCTTTCCACTATGAGTGATTGAGATCTCTACCCTAAGATTGTCATCTAAAATGCCTCTTTTTATTCCATGACACATAGCTTTCATTTGAGTAGGATCTTCCATCCAAATGTTGTGCAAACCCTACAGCACATGCAAGAATCAAGAGCAACTTTTCCTCTTTTTTACCTCAATTGTGCTTTTTGGCTCGCGGTTCAACCGCGAGCTTCCATCCAAATGTTGTGCAAACCCTACAGCACATGCAAGAATCAAGAGCAACTTTTCCTCTTTTTTACCTCAATTGTGCTTTTTGGCTCGCGGTTCAACCGCGAGCCAGCAACTCGCACTGCGGAGTAGGGGGGCTGGGCCCCACAGCAGGGTGGGGCCCAGACACTGTAACCCCCTCTGCGAGTTGCTAGCTCGCGGTTGGTCCGCGAGCCAAAATTTATTTTCGTTTTTACCTCCATGTTCTTCAAAACAAGCTTTTTTTCTTTGCACCTGTACAAACATACCGTTAGTGATGATGAATGGCGCCCAGAAAAAGTAGTTTGTCCACATTTTGCTAACTTCACTATTGCATACTGCATAGATCACATGTGCAGTTGGTCCACTCAATTGTAGAGAAAAAGGAAAATTATGTTTCAACCCTTAACCCAAAAAAAAAGAAAAGAAAAGAAAGAAATAAAGAAAAAAATTCCAAGGTTTAGAATCTTGTTGTAGATCAGTTTAGGTTCATTTCTATTGGTCCAAATATCAAAAATTGATTTGCATAGTTTTCCGCGGCCGCTCTCAGTAGAATTTGTGAGAGTAGCAAATTATAGCCTTCAACTTTCACCATAACATTAAAGTTTTGGTAAAGTGATAGACTTTTCACATAGTGTCAAAGCAACCTAGATTAGAATCTTACTGGGCGAATTTCTAAAGTGGATATGAAAAAAGTTCCGCTCAGTGAGTGTAGGTTTTAGCCGATAAGAAGATGATCAAACTGCAGGAGCATGTTAATGTTAAAATTATAATTCTCACCCTCATCATCACGTTAAAATTTTATGTAGTGATAGTTTCCTTTGACATAATTAATGTTGTATAGAATTAGATTTGTTTCTTATTTTTGCCTGTATAACTTTGTGTTACCAATTTTGATATTCTGAACCTCAGACCTTCTTATGTGTGTCAGTTGTTATGAGCTTTATGAAAAAATATTTTGCTAGCTCTGGTCATCTCTATTTAGCTACATCGCCCAACTTAGCTTGTTTTCATGATTTAGCTAAATATACACAGCATTGAATCTAGCTAACTAACCCCTGGATCTCTTCAGAATTCAAGCCCTACTATTATTAATTGAAGAGGTGAATGAGGACACCAAACATAAAGATTCAGACCCTACTCATTTAGTTTCTAGTTTAGAGTTGAGGCAAACCAACCAACACAATTTCACTGGTGAAACTCCTAACTTTCTTTGGATTGAAGAATGACTTTGCTTTGAATTCTTATACTTAATTACCACTAATTATATAATAATTTTATATTAACTCAATATAACAATTCTTATATATCCTTACCACTTACTCTTTCTTTTTCTCTCTTTCTTGCTGCCAGCATTAACAAATCCAACAAACGGCTCTCACGGGAGATAGCTAGGGTCCACCGTCTGATGATTAGTCAACATTCATATCAATAGTCCAATGAAAATTTCAATCAGAAGTAATCACTTTTATAATTAAGTTAATCCAACAACAACCGAAGACCTCGTTTTCACTTACGTTGTACACTAAAACCATAATCTTTTCTCTATTTGGAAGATTTTCTTTCTCACAGGAATTACCATATTTTAGTGAAGATCTTTGGTACATGAAGCTTTCTAATGTTAGTCTTTACTTTTTGGTGAAATGTCCTCAACTTTAGCAAGAGGCTTGATGTGAATTTGGAGTGAAGTTGTTACCATCAATCCTTTTCCATTACCCACCCCCTCCCAATATCTCAAATTAATTAGTGCTAATTGCTTTTGTTTAGATGTGATTTTCATGCATCTTTTGTATGGAAGAGCATTGCTCTGGCCATCTCTCTCTGAGTATGGTATACGATTTATATTCGACATAATAACGGATAGTGATTGGATTTTAGAAAGAGATGGTGATTTCATTTTGGTCTGAAACATGTCGGACACGGATAATCACTTGCTAAATGTTCGATAAATTAACTTGATTCATTTTACCTGTGTGATGTACGCGGTGGGCAAAAAATGTTGCATCGAATTTCATAATGTTTAAGTACATATACACGAAAGAAGAAATTGGATAGCCATGTTCTCACCTCCAGGCAGTTGTTAATCGTGAGGGAGTTGAGATCTTTAGTTAATTACGGTTATATTTGAGAGATTGTGTGAGTTGTAATCCGTTGTATTTCTCCTTCATATAGTGAAATCTCGCCATCCTCTCCCCGTGGACGTAGATAATTTGCCGAACCACGTAAATCTCTATGTTTGTGTGATTTTGGCTGTTATTTTTGTGAACTGCACTCGTGTTTGGTTCTTCCCTCATCGCTCACCGGCTCGATTGGTTTGCGAGCACGCTTCCACACAGCGCTCAACATCAATCTCCTCTCAAAGAGTTTGCACTCAATCTAGTGTTCTATGGAAACTCGGATGTTATTACATTGTACAAAGAGAAAGTAACGTCTTGACTAGTTCTTTACTAGTTGAAGAAGAAACTAATCTACGCTCGAGATAGAAGAAACTAATCTACGCCCGAGATGGACAAGCTTGACCCTAGTCTTTGTGGTACCAGTAACTTAGACGAAAGGGCCTCCCTTTTCTCCACCTTCTGCATGTTCACTCATGGCCTTCATGCATCCCACATGCTCATCATCCTTTTTGCTGTTAGCCCCCCCGCATTGCCATCATCGTTCACTTCCAAACCCTAAAGCTCATCCAATGCCTCACCCTCTTGGAGCTACTAGATCTCCATCATTGCAAAGTAATGTAGTGGATGTTGGATTCCTAATCTATTTTGGTTTAGGATTCCTAATCTATTTTGGTAATAGGTTATTAGGATTCCTAATTTGATTTGGCTTTTGGTTTAGAATTCCTAGTATGTTTATGATTTTAGGATTTCTATATATATGGAACAATTGAATGAGAGAATAGGAGAGAATTAGCATTGTTTTGAGCACTTTGAGAGGGAGATATTGTGAGGGAAATTGAATGAGAGAATAGGAGAGAATTAGCATTGTTTTGAGCACTTTGAGAGGGAGATATTGTGAGGGAATTGATCGAGAGCTTTGGTTAGGGTTATATTTGAGTGATTTTGTGAGTTGTAACCCGTTGTATTTCTCCTCCATATAGTGAAATCTCCTCATCCTCTCCCCGTGGACGTAGGCAATTTGTCGAACCACGTAAAAATTAGTTGTACTGCTTTTGTGTGATTTGTAATAGCTTTTTAGGATCCCTCGACAGGTCAGTCCTAGAACTGATGAGAGGAAGAGCCGATATCTCACTTTGTTGAGATATTCGCTTCAGATTCTTGTTTCCTTGGTGAGACGTGAATTCTGATTACGACCTGACTCTCTTGTTGTGCTGCCGAAGTGCTGCCGAAATTTCCGCTGCGCTCAACAAGTGGTATCAGAGCCCAGATTTCAGATCTAGGGTGTTTTGGATTTGGTGGAGGAAGTTTTTTGTGTGAAGCTTGGTTCTTAGAGTTCTAGGCTTCGGTGGAAATAGCATTTGGAGTTGCCGTTGGAGATTTCGCTTTCCTCGTGTGGATAGGAGATCTATTTGGAATCCGATCTAGGGTTCAGTTGGGTGGTTCCTAATTTCTATCAAATTTGTTCTTTCTCTACAATTTGGAGTTAGTTTGCAATGGGAGAAGAAGGTGAAAGCAGCAAGTCGATGGCGAGTACAATACAAGTTGGTTTTCAGAACACTAAGATTAGTGTGGTGAAGTATGACGGCAAAATCAACTTTGGTTTGTGGATGAGCGACGTACAGAGGCTACCTAAATATGAAGAGGCGGTATGGGAGAAGATGAATAGGAACGCTTGTGGGGTGATCAGGTCCTGTTTGGAACAGGAGCTAAAATATGATGTGATTGGGGTAACGTCTGCAATGAAGATGTGGGAAATTCTCAACAATAAGTATCTCACAAAGAATGTTGAGAACAGGTTACACTTGTTGCGAAGACTCTTCAGATTTCAGATGTCCAGAGGCACCTCGCTTGCGGCTCATGTGAACAACTTGTGAACAACTACACTAAGTTATTGTCAGACTTGGCGAATGTTGATGAGAAGATATCGGATGAGTACAATGCGATTATTTTGTTGGGCTCCTTGAGAAGATATCGGATGAGTACAATGCGATTATTTTGTTGGGCTCCTTACCGGATGAGGAGTATGATACTTTTGTGCTCACTTTGTTAAATGGGAGATCTTCTACCACTTATAGTGAAGTAACTAACGCTTTGACGAACTATGATTTGAGGAGGAAGGACAAGGAGACTTCCCGCGCTAGTACTTCAGGCGAGGCCTTGTCGACGAGAGGTAGAAGCCCATATCCGAAAGGTGGTAATAGAGGAAGGTCAAAGTCTAGAGTCCGCCACCAATTAACAAAGAACCAATGTGCATTCTGCAAGGAGCAGGGACATTGGAAGAGAGACTGCCCGAAGCTCAAGGAGAAGGAGAATGGCAAGAAAAAGGGCCCAAAGGCCAATGAGGTGAACGTTGCAAAAGGCGATGATTCCGATGATTCGTACTTTTCTCTACTGATTACTCCGGAGGTGAACCATGTGGATGCATCAGATTGGATGCTTGATTCCGGCGCTACTTATCATGTAACCCCTAGGCGAGAGTGGTTTGCATCGTTCGAGAGACTCGATGGGGGTGTTGTTGTCATGGGAAATGATCAATCCTGTGGCGTTTGTGGGATAGGTACAATGCGGATTAGGATGCACGATGGAGTAGTCCGTGAGTTGAAGGAGGTGAGATTGTTCCTCAACTGAAGAAAAATATTATCTCAGTTGGAGCTTTGGAGGCAAAGGGATTCAAGGTGACTTTCGAAAACGCTGTAGCGAATGTTACTAAGGGATCATTGGTGGTGATGAAGGGAGTCCGCAATCGGAATTTGTATTATCTGAAAGGAAGCACCGAGATTGGCCAGGTTGCTTCGGCTATTTCAGAAGCGGACATGAGCAGACTTTGGCACTATAGATTGGGGCACACAGGTGAAAAGTCACTGCAGGCATTGTGCAAGCAGGGGCTATTGAAGGGAGCCAAGAGTGGAAAGATTGAGTTCTGTGAGCACTGTGTTCTTGGCAAGAAGACGAAGGTGAAGTTCAGGACTGCCATTCATCAGACGAGGGGCATCCTGGACTACGTGCACACAGACGTTTGGGGTCCCACCAAGACTACATCACTTGGTGGTCGACATTGGTTCGTCACGTTCGTTGATGACTATTCTAGGCAATGTTAGGTGTACACCATGACAAAGAAGAGTGAAGTCCTAGATATATTCGTGGAGTGGAAAAAGAGATTGGAACTGTAGACTGAGAGAAAGATCAAGACGTTGCGATCCGACAACGGTGGTGAGTATACTTCTGACCTCTTTCAGCAGCTATGTCGAGACAAGGGCATAGAGAGACACTTCACAGTTAGTCATACACCGCAGCAAAATGGGGTGGCAGAGAGATTGAATCGGTCTTTACTGGAGAAGATCCGATGCTTATTATCGCAGAGTGGTTTGGAGAAGATCTTTTGGGCTGAGGCACTTACATATGCGAGCCACCTCATTAATAGGCTGCCTTCATCTGCGATTGAGGGGAAGACCCCAATGAAGAAGTGGTCGGGAGAGCCAGCACACGACTATGACCAGCTCAAGGTATTCGGGTGCCCTGCATTTTATCATGTAAGAACTGATAAGTTGGAACCTCGAGCTAGGAAGGCAATATTTGTAGGATTCAAGCGTGGTGTCAAGGGATACAAGCTTTGGGATCCAGTTGATAAGAAGATTGTGCTGAGTAGGGACGCCATATTCGATGAGGCTTCTATCTTGAAGCTTCCCAGCTCTCATCAGGTGGAGAGCGACCCGACGGAGGAGATTCAGGTGGAGAATGACCCGATAGAGGAGAAATCGCAGGTGGTGGAGATCGATGCAACTCCACATTGTCCAGATGGTACAGTATCCATGCAGGTGCCGACTGAGGTGACGCCAGGCGAGCACGACGGTGACACGGAGGATACGAGTACAAATGTGCATGATCAGGAACCGGCGGCTCAGGTTCAGGATTCTATTGCGGCACGGAGACAGAGGAGAGACATACGGGTGCCAGCACGGTATGCCGACACAGTTGCATATGCACTTCCGGTGGAGAGTATCGATGAGATGATACCTACTACTTTCAGAGAGGCCGAGCAGAGTTCGGAGGCTGATTCGTGGCAGGTGGCTATGCAGGAGGAGATGGAGTCCCTTCATAAGAACGATACATGGGAGCTTGTTGAGCTTCCAAAGGGGCGGAAGGCAATTGGTTGCAAGTGGGTATACACGAAGAAGGAGGGCATTGAAGGCACTCCGTTGAGATTCAAGGCTAGGTTGGTTGCGAAGGGCTATGCACAGGAGGAAGGAATAGATTATAATAAGGTTTTCTCTCCGGTGGTGAAGCACTCTTCGATTCGGATTCTGCTAGCTTTGGTGGCACAGTATGGTTTGGAGTTAGATCAGTTGGATGTGAAGACAACATTTCTTCATGGTGATCTTGATGAAGAAATATATATGACTCAGCCATTAGGATTCCGAGCTGCAGGGAAAGATAAGTTGGTTTGCAGGCTAAAGAAATCGCTATACGGTTTGAAGCAGTCTCCTCGACAGTGGTATAGGCGATTTGATGGTTTTATGCTTGGTCATTCGTACACTCGGAGCCAGTTTGATCCTTGCGTATATTTTCGCAAGTTGAAAGGAGGTGCGTACATCTATTTGTTACTTTATGTCGATGACATGTTGGTTGCCTCTACTTCCAGGTCGGATATAGATGAGTTGAAAGTTCAGCTTTCAAATGAATTTGAGATGAAGGACTTGGGTGAGGCCAAACGCATTTTGGGAATGGAGATCGGCAGAGACAAGAAGAAGGGCAAGATTTGTTTGACACAGGTGGCTTATTTGAAGAAGGTTCTACAGCGATTCCATGTTAGCATGGATACGAAGCCAGTTAGCGTACCATTGGGAGCCCATTTGAAGCTTTCAGCTGGTCTTTCACCGAAGTCAGTTGAAGATAGAGAGTTGATGTCGAAGACTCCATATGCGAGCGCAGTTGGGAGCTTGATGTACGCGATGGTATGTACGAGACCAGATTTGTCACAGGCGGTAAGCATGATATCGAGATACATGCACGATCCAGGAGTGGGTCATTGGGACGCCGTGAAATGGATTTTGAGGTACATTCGAGGTACGCTCAATGTTGGTTCGGTTTATGAGCGGGACACTACAGGTGGGCAGCTATGCATTGGCTATGTTGATTCGGATTATGCCGGGGATTTGGATAAGCGCCGATCTACAACGGGGTATGTGTTCACCTTGACCCGTGCGCCGGTGTGTTGGAGATGCACCTTACAGTCGACGGTGGCTTTGTCTACGACGGAGGCAGAGTCCAAAGAGAGATCTCACCGTAATTGCCCATAATACTATGCTATGCTCCCGTCGTAGACAAGCCACCAGTGGTCTGGTAAGGGTGCATCTCCAACACAGTCCGTCGCGCACGGGTAAATGTAACACATCCCCGGTCGTAGATCGGTGCTTATCCAAATCCCCGGTCCCCGCAAATCCGATAATCAACATAGCCAATAGCACACTGCCACGTCTGTAGTGTCCCCGCCATAAACAAACAACATTGAGCGTACCTGAATGTACCTCAAATCCATCTCAGCGGCGTCCCAATGACCCACTCCTGGATCGTGCATGTATCTCGACACCAATGCTCACGCTTGTGACAAATCAGGCCTCGTACATACCATCGCGTACATCAAGCTCCCAACCGGCACTCGCATATGGAGTCTTCGTCATCAACTCACGGTCTTCAACTGACTTTGGTGAAAGACCAGCTGAAAGCTTCAAATGGCTCCCTGGTAGCACTAACTGGCTTGCGTATCCATGCTAACATGGAATCGCTGAGAACCTTCTTCAAATAAGCACCCTGTCGTCAAACAAATTCTGGGCGCCCTTCTTCTTGTCTCTCTGCCGATCTCCATCCTAGAATCCGCTCGCCTCACCCAATCTTTCATCTCAAACTCATTTGATAGCTGAACTTTCAATTCATCTATAGCCGACCTGCGAAATAGAGGCAAACCAACATGTCGTCGACATAGAGCAACAAATAAATGTACGGCACCTCCTTTCAACTTGCGAAAATATACGCAAGGATCAAACTGGCTCCGAGTGTACGAATACCAAGCATAAAAACATCAAATCGCTATACCACTGTGAGGAGATTGTTTCAAAGCCGTATAACCGATTTCTTCAATCTGCAAACCAACCTATCTTCCCTATCTCATCCTCCGAGGTGTTGTAGCTTAAAAATTAGAGGTAAATCATTCTATTTTCACCTCTCATTCCATGAACTGGTTCCTCTTATCTTATTTATTTTTTTGATTTTACTAGTTTTGCCTTTATTGTTGTATTCAGACAATTAATCTTGGTTATTTTTATGATTTTATTAGTTTTGTCATAATTATTGTGCTCAAACAATTTGAGATTGTTCAATTAGAATCAATTCACGTTCTAGACCCTTATTTGTCTACGTAATCTCTAGGCGTTTTAATTTAGTTTCAATTGTTTGGATGGTTCTAGATGTTTGAGAATGCATCTATTCATTTTTCTGATATTTACATTTTTTTTCTTTCGATTCACTTACTTGTAGAATTGCTTACTATATTGAGGGAGTGTCCTCTGATGAGTCTAGTGCATAAATGAAGAGTATGCTTTTTTCATGATTAAGATATCTTGTCTAAATTTTACAATGTTTGGATAGTAGGTTTTTGTAGTCCTCTTCTGAGAATGTGATCCCTAACTTAGATACAAGAAATAAAATCTTTTAATTTATGGATTTGCTCAGCAATGGTTTTTTTTATATCAACCTTTGCATAATTTTTTAAAGTTTGATATGTTAAAATTTTCAATTTTCTGAATCACATAAAGTATGTTCCTTTTGTGAAGCATCTCATAATGTTTTAGCACCTTTCCTACGAGGTAAATGTCATTATTAGATATTTACTCTAGTTTGTCTCATTTCATGGTTGCATGCAATAATCTCTGACTCTCAAGTATATACATAGAATTTCCAAATATGAGCCAATGGCATAGAATTTCTCAAGTTAAATTTGTACTCTAATGTGTCCCATTATTTATTTAAAGAATGACCTATTGTGGTTAGTTCTTATGCTTGATGGTATATGCTTACGACTATAAATTTCATTATATATTTAATTTACAAATAGATGTGTAAATATGAAATGTCCCAAATACTTTTTCAAGATTGAGATATTGCTAGCATTCATCTTTGTTAATAGTGTGAGAGTTCTAGAGTTACTTTATTTTGAACAACACCAACATATATTTGCAAATTTTACATTTATTTTTTATCTGCTGAAGTAAGATATATTCACCTCATGTCCCGTTATAAATATCTCTCATTTTCATCATATTTACATTAAAATAAACATATAGAGATTAACACCTTTCATAGTTTGTTTGTTTTTTATTACTGGGAATGGTTATATGATTTATATATAGTTGATAACTGTTTGTGTAATACAGTTGTGGATATTCTAGATGGATAGTGGTAGAGTTGATGATAAAACGGTTATGACGATGGTCTCAGGGATTGCATTTTCCGTGGTGGTGATAATATTTACTTTTTTGAGGAAAATGCAGAGTAGACATAGAAGTATACGTAGCGGTTCTAGCGAAGAAAAAATAAAGCAAAGCCAATGAAGAATTGAATACCTTAATCGTATCTATATGTGAGCGGACGTGGCCCCCACCCACGTGCTTCTGGCTTTTTCCGCGTGAAGAAATTATCCGCATGAAGAGAATCAAGGCCCATGAACCCGACTTCACTTATATAAATAAGTACGAGTTTTTTTTCTAGGGTTCTGCGCAAGGATTGATTTGTTTGGCGGCTCGGTCCGAAAAAGCAGAGAGCAGGCAGAGGTGCAGGGATTTGTTTCGGGTGCAATCGTTTGGCTGCGGGAAAGAGGGTTCTGAGCATCTTTTGTAGAGAGAGTTTGTGTGAGAGGTTTGAGAGTTTTGTGTGAGGGTTTTATTTGTTGGATTCTTGTGTAAACCCTATTTGTATTCTCTCCCTCTATTAGTAGATCTCCCCCCTCCTTGCCCCGTGGACGTAGGCAATTTGCCGAACCACGTTAAAATTGGTTGTACTGCTTTTGTGTGATTTGTAATAGCTTTTAGGGTCCCTCGACGCGCAGTCCTAGAGCTGACGAGAGGAAGAGCTAATATCCCACTTTGATGGGATATTAGGCTTCAGATTCTTGTTCCCTTTGAGAAACAAGAATTCTTATTGCGACCTGACTCTCTTGTTGTGCTGCCGAAGTGCTGCCGAAATTTCCGCTGCGCGCAACAAGTGGTATCAGAGCCCAGATTTCAGATCTAGGGTTTTTTGGTGGAGGAAGATTCTTGTGTGAAGCTTAGTTCTTGGAGTTCTCGGCTTCGGTGGAGATAGCATTAGGAGTTGCCATTGGAGATTTCGTTTTCCTCATGTGGATAGGAGATTTCTATCAAATTTGTTCTTTCTCTATAATTTGGAGTTAGTTCGCAATGGGAGAAGAAGGTGAAAGCAGCAAATCGATGGCGAGTACAATACAAGTTGGTTTTCAGAACACTAAGATTAGTGTGGTGAAGTATGATGGAAAAATCAACTTTGGTTTGTGGATGAGCGACGTACAGGATGCGCTCAATGCTCAGAATTTGGAAGAGACCATCATGGTCCACGAGAGGCCACCTAAATATGAAGAGGTGGTATGGGAGAAGATGAATAGGAACGCTTGTGGGTGGTCCACGAGAGGCCACCTAAATATGATGAGGCGGTATGGGAGAAAATGAATAGGAACGCTTGTGGGGTGATCAGGTCCTGTTTGGAACAGGAGCTGAAATATGATGTGATTGGGGTGATGTCTGCAATGAAGATGTGGGAAATTCTCAACAATAAGTATCTCACGAAGAGTGTTGAGAACAGGTTGCACTTGCTGCGAAGACTCTTCAGATTTCAGATGTCCAGAGGCACCTCGCTTGCGGCTCATGTGAACAACTACACTAAGTTATTGTCGGACTTGGCGAATGTTGATGAGAAGATATCGGATGAGTACAAGGCGATTATTTTGTTGGGCTCCTTACCGGATGAGGAGTATGATACCTTCGTGCTCACTTTGTTGAACGGGAGATCTTCTATCAGCTATAGTGAAGTGACTAACGCTTTGACGAACTACGATTTGAGGAGGAAGGATAAGGAGACTTCCCGCGCTAGTACTTCAGGAGAGGCCTTGTCGACAAGAGGTAGAAGCCCATAGCTTTGACCAACTATGATTTGAGGAGGAAGGACAAGGAGACTTCCCGCGCTAGTACTTCAGGAGAGGCCTTGTCGACAAGAGGTAGAAGCCCATATCCGAAAGGTGGTAACAGAGGGAGGTCAAAGTCTAGAGGCCGCCACCAATTAACAAAGAACCAATGTGCATTCTGCAAGGAGCAGGGACATTGGAAGAGAGACTGCCTGAAGCTCAAGGAGAAAGAGAATGGCAAGAAAAAGGGCCCGAAGGCCAATGAGGTGAACATTGCGAAAGGCGATGATTCCGATGATTCGTGCTTTTCTCTACTGATTACTCCGGAGGTGAACCATGTGGATGCATCAGATTGGATGCTTGATTCCGGCGCTACCTTTCATGTGACCCCTAGGCGAGACTGGTTTGCATCTTTTGAGAAAGTCGACGGGGGTGTTGTTGTCATGGGAAATGATCAATCCTGTGGTGTTTGTGGGATAGGTACCGTACGGATTAGGATGCACGATGGAGTAGTCCGTGAGTTGAAGGAGGTGAGATTTGTTCCTCAACTGAAGAAAAATCTTATCTCAGTTGGAGCTTTGGAGGCGAAGGGATTCAAGGTGACTTTCGAAAACGCTGTAGCGAATGTTACTAAGGGATCATTGGTGGTGATGAAGGGAGTCCGCAATCGGAATTTGTATTATCTGAAAGGAAGCACCGAGATTGGCCAGGTTGCTTCGGCTATTTCAGAAGCGGACATGAGCAGACTTTGGCACTATAGGTTGGGGCACACAGGTGAAAAGTCACTGCAGGCATTGTGCAAGCAGGGGCTATTGAAGGGAGCCAAGAGTGGGAAGATTGACTTCTGTGAGCACTATGTTCTTGGCAAGAAGACGAAGGTGAAGTTCGGGACTGCCATTCATCAGACGAGGGGCATCCTGGACTACGTGCACACAGACGTTTGGGGTCCCACCAAGACTACATCACTTGGTGGTCGACATTGGTTCGTCACGTTCGTTGATGACTATTCTAGGCAATGTTAGGTGTACACCATGACAAAGAAGAGTGAAGTCCTAGATATATTCGTGGAGTAGAAGAAGAGATTGAAACTGCAGACTGGAAGAAAGATCAAGACGTTGCTACTTCTGACCCCTTTCAGCAGCTATGTCGAGACAAGGGCATAGAGAGACACTTCACAGTTAGTCATACACCGCAGCAAAATGGGGTGGCAGAGAGATTGAATCGGTCTTTACTGGAGAAGATCCGATGCTTATTATCGCAGAGTGGTTTGGAGAAGATCTTTTGGGCTGAGGCACTTACATATGCGAGCAACCTCATTAATAGGCTGCCTTCATCTGCGATTGAGGGGAAGACCCCAATGAAGAAGTGGTCGGGAGAGCCAGCACACGACTATGACCAGCTCAAGGTATTCGGGTGCCCTGCATTTTATCATGTAAGAACTGATAAGTTGGAACCTCGAGCTAGGAAGGCAATATTTGTAGGATTCAAGCGTGGTGTCAAGGGATACAAGCTTTGGGATCCAGTTGATAAGAAGATTGTGCTGAGTAGGGACGTCACGTTTGATGAAGCTTCTATCTTGAAGCTTCCCAGCTCTCATCAGGTGGAGAATGACCCGATAGAGGAGAAATCGCAGGTGGTGGAGATCGATGCAACTCCACATTGTCCAGATGGTACAGTATCCATGCAGGTGCCGACTGAGGTGACGCCAGGCGAGCACGACGGTGACACGGAGGATACGAGTACAAATGTGCATGATCAGGAACCGGCGGCTCAGATTCAGGATTCTATTGCGGTTCGGAGACAGAGGAGAAACATACAGATGCCAGTACGGTATGCCGACACAGTTGCGTATGCACTTCCGGTGGAGAGTATCGATGAAATGGTGCCTACTACATTCAGAGAGGCCGAACAGAGTTCGGAGGCTGATTCGTGGCAGGTGGCTATGCAGGAGGAGATGAAGTCTCTTTATAAGAACGATACATGGGAGCTTGTTGAGCTTCCAAAGGGGCGGAAGGCCATTGGTTGCAAATGGGTATACACAAAGAAGGAGGGCATTGAGGGCACTCCAGTGAGGTTCAAGGCTAGGTTGGTTGCGAAGGGCTATGCACAGGAGGAAGGTATTGTCTATAATGAGGTTTTCTCTCCGGTGGTGAAGCACTCTTCGATTCGGATTTTGCTAGCTTTGGTGGCACAGTATGGATTGGAGTTAGATCAGTTGGATGTGAAGACAGCATTTCTTCATGGTGATCTTGATGAAGAAATATATATGACTCAGCCATTGGGATTCCGAGCTGCAGGGAAGAAAAAATTAGTTTGCAAACTGAAGAAATCGCTATACGGTTTGAAGCAGTCTCCTCGACAGTGGTATAGGCGATTTGATGGTTTTATGCTTGGTCATTCGTACACTCGGAGCCAGTTTGATCCTTGCGTATATTTTCGCAAGTTGAAAGGAGGTGCGTACATCTATTTGTTACTTTATGTCGATGTAGAGAGTTGATGTCGAAGACTCCATATGCGAGTGCGGTTGGGAGCTTGATGTACGCGATGGTATGTACGAGGCCGGATTTGTCACAGGCAGTGAGCATGGTGTCGAGATACATGCACGATCCAGGAGTGGGTCATTGGGACGCCGTGAGATGGATTTTGAGGTACATTCGAGGTACGCTCAATGTTGGTTTGGTTTATGAGCGGGACACTACAGGTGGGCAGTTGTGCATTGGCTATGTTGATTCGGATTATGCCGGGGATTTGGATAAGCACCGATCTACGACGGGGTATGTGTTTACATTGACCCGTGCGCCGGTGTGTTGGAGATGCACCTTACAGACCACGGTGGCTTTGTCTACGACGGAGGCATAGTATATGGCAATTACGGAGGCTGTGAAGGAGGCTATTTGGCTTCGAGGACTTTTGGAGGAACTTGGTATATCGCAGAGGTCCGTCACTATTCATTGTGATAGCATGAGTGCTATCTATTTGGCGAAGAATCAGGTTTTTCATGCAAGGACGAAGCACATTAACGTCCGTTATCACTTCGTTCGGGATGTTCTTGAAGATGGCGATGTGAAGATTGTGAAAGTCCACACAAAGGATAATCCGACGAATATGCTTACTAAGGTGGTTCCGAGCAACAAGTTTGATCATTGTCGAAACTTGTTGCACATTCGTGATTGTTGAGGCCGTTGACGGCCATTTGGATGAACTACGGGCGGCTTGATCCCTTGGGAGAGGGGTTACGTAGGCAACCACATTGGTGCAGCCGAGTTTAGAGAGACGACACATTAGTGCTCATGTTGGTGTCGGCTCAGTGTTGGGAACACTTCACCGAGGTGGAGAATTATTGGATTCCTAATCTATTTTGGTTTAGGATTCCTAATCTATTTTGGTAATAGGTTATTAGGATTCCTAATTTGATTTGGCTTTTGGTTTAGAATTCCTAGTATGTTTATGATTTTAGGATTTCTATATATATGGAACAATTGAATGAGAGAATAGGAGAGAATTAGCATTGTTTTGAGCACTTTGAGAGGGAGATATTGTGAGGGAGTTGAGAGCTTTGGTTAGGGTTATATTTGAGTGATTTTGTGAGTTGTAACCCGTTGTATTTCTCCTCCATATAGTGAAATCTCCCCATCCTCTCCCCGTGGACGTAGGCAATTTGCCGAACCACGTAAAAATTGGTTATACTACTTTTGTGTGATTTGTAATAGCTTTTTAGGATCCCTCGACAGGTCAGTCCTAGAACTGATAAGAGGAAGAGCCGATATCTCACTTTGTTGAGATATTCGCTTCAGATTGTTGTTTCCTTGGTGAGACGGGAATTCTTATTGCGACCTGACTCTCTTGTTGTGCTGCCGAAGTGCTGCCGAAATTTCCGCTGCGCGCAACAGTGGAGCTTGTCTTTTGTGGCCCATTAGCTCCTGTCTAGGATTTGGATGGCAATTTTTATTATTATTGAATCAGTTGGGCTCGACTTGAGTCCAATAGAGCTGCAAAAAGTGCAATTTAAATATGCGTGAGTACATGTTTTTAAAAATACACAAGTATATGTTTTTAGGGTAAAAGCTTAGTGAAGCCCAAAACAAAGCCCAATCGAAGCAGTCAAGGCTGGCTCCTCAGGAATGAAGTCACGAGGAGCAAAGTTCAGGGAGTTTTGTGCGATACCTCGAAGGACTGTCCGTCTCATCGCCTCCAGCGATTTTCAGCAGCGACGGTCGATCGAAGCAGCAGTTGCTGTTGATTCTCCGATGCTCGGCCCTGTCGGTGGATCCATGAGTTCGCCCTCTCAGGTTTTATTTTTCTCTTTCTCTTTCTTTACTTTGCGAAAGCCTAATTTTTTGCCCTAATTTACTATAGATTTTAAGCAATTCGGAGATTCTCCAAATATGGGTTATTTGCACTTTGATGTCCCGAAAGTTTAGATCTTTTTAAACTTTGCTATTCCAAAATTTTTATGCCACACTTTGATAGCCCAAAGTTTACATCTTTTTTGACTTTGATTCCCCCAAGTTTTTTCTGACTTTATAATACCCAAAATTTACACACTTTTAATACTTGGATACCCCAAAGTGTACAAATTTCTTAACTTTGATGGTCAAAAACAGAAATTTGGGATGCGTTAGTGCTAACTTTGAGGTATCTAAGTGACATTAACAAAATGGTGGTGCCAAAGTTTTAAAAAGTGTGAACTTTTGGTGATCAAAGTGTCGGAAACAAACTTTGGCGTATCAAAGTTTAAAATGGCGTAAACTTTGGGCTACGGAAGTGCGAATAACCCTTTTATATTATAAACCTTGGGCTACCGAAGTGCAAATAACCCTTTTATATTAATGAAATCGTATCACTTAATATGTTTTATAAGGTTTGGCTGATCTGTAACACTAGCATCTGTAACAATCTGCAATGTTCACATGAATAATCAAATAGAAATCCCTCAGAACCACACGCTTGCGGTTGGTTCTTATCCTTTTGTTGGGAGGGCAGCTGACCCTTTTTCCCTCCTTTTTTTTCCCATTTAAGGATAAGAAACGTGCGCTCGCATGTAGGCGGTTCTGAGAGGATTTGGACTCGAATAATTCTGGTGCAGTTTTTCTCGGGTAAATTTCACAAAAATCCTGTTAAGTTTTGACTGTGTTTGAGACAACTTCCCTAGTCTTTTTATAAATGTCATTAATCCCATTTTAAGCTTATTCAAATACACCCCCCTTAAAATTCGCACTAGTAGGAGGTTCGTTGCAACACTTGTCAAATGTTTAGGCAGGGTTTGGGAGAAGACCAACAGTTAGGGGGGTTACGTGACATATATAAAGTTTAGGGGTTTATCTCACAAACAGACAAATTTAAAAGGGGGCTTTGTAAAATTTACCCTTTTTGGTAGATAGGTTTGGGTATTTCATGATCTACACATAAAAAGGCTTTTTCGATATTGGTCCAGAAAGTCTTTCATATTTTAGCATTAATCCCCCATCTCCTAAGTGTATTGAAACTACTCCCTTTGGTTAGAAACATAAAGGGATATTCTGGCATCTTTACCATTTTCGGGTGCATTGCTAGTTATACCCTTTTGCACTCCAAGTTCCAACCCTATGAACCCGTTACACTCACAGCCTGTTAGAAAAAAAACTGAAACTCATTTAAACATTTTTCTCCCCTATAACTCTCTTATTCCGCTAACCCTTGAAACCGACGGCTAGTTTCTCTGGAAAGCTTCGAACCCTTGCCTTGAGTTTTAAGCCATCTCCTACATAGACTATTTCCTGATGTAGTCTGGTAATTACTTGTACCTGGATAATCACTTACTCGATCGTGGTTGGCTATTTGGATGATAAATGTAATAGAAGAACTAATTTCAACATTCTTAAAAGATACAAGGGATTAATTTCAAAATATGAAGATTCGTGGGCTAATTTCTAATCATGAAAGATTTGGGGTACTAACATACAACCGAAAAAAACAAAGAACAAAACATGCAAGTTTCTTCACACTGCCTTTAAACGGCTAAGCCTGCATTCTTTCACAATTTTCTTTTCTTCAATATTCTAGCCATTGACATCCAAATACATCATTCCATTTAGGGTTATTTACTCTTTAGGAGCACATTGGAGGTTCTTGATTTCATATTGAAGATACCAAGGACTAACTTGAAAATATAAAGATTTGGGTGGCTATTTCTGGTGTAATAATTAATATCGCCGACAACCAACCCCCCACCCCCGTCCCCCCCCCCCCAACCCACCCAAACAAAAAAACCGGCGAAAAGAAGACATGTAAGTCCCTTCACACTGTCTTTTAACTTCTAGACTCATTGTTTCACAACTTTGTTTCTGCAATAGTTATTCTAGCAATTGATATCAAAATACATTTTTTCCCATTTAGGCCTTTTACTCCTTAGGCGCACATTGGAGTTTCTGGAATGCATACTTATACCATTGAGGGCAATGGATTAAAGCACAGATTCAGTTTCAGTTAATTTACTCTTTTAAGTTTCATGGTTAGCCTCTTGTCATTAATCAATACTTGAAGCAAACAAGCTTTTGAAGACATTATGAACCTACAAATTCACCCGTTTAAGCAGAAATTTATTTAATGTGATCTCTAAGAAGAACCTGTAGAGACGACTGATGTTTAAAACTTTCACTTCCTATGTCAATCACCTATCTGAAAATACAAGAAATATTAAAGAAAATGCATTAACATCTGAACACAGAACTGATTTCTCATGTGATTGCTATTTCATATATGATAGAAAGATCATCTAATTATAACTAGTGTGCCCCCATTTTTTATTCTGCTACAATAATTCTTTTTTTTAATCCTACAGTGTTTTAAAGTGTCGGTAACATTTTTAAAATGCTACAGTATCCCGCCTGTGCTAAATCAATACTGCAACAGTAATTTACTGTAGCGTGAATGGTGAATCTTTGGATCCTCCTATTGTTATAGAGGAATAGATTTCATATATGTTTTTACACGTATACAACTAAATCATCCAGTTAGTTTTTGGTCTTCTATAATGAATATTGTCATAGATAGGGATAAAGTTAAAAATTTCCAAGTTTCCTCTTTTGTGTAATATGACCTTATCGTATATATGTGTGTTTATGTGCATCCATGTGCGCATGTGGAGGGTGTGGGTACGTGTGCGCAAGCATGTTAAATTGTATTATTATTATTTTTCTTCTGTTTATGTCAACATTTTTTTATTTGGAACTTTGCGCAAATCACCAGATAGCCTGTGATGTTTATTACGGAAGATGGCATGATTCATAATAATGTATTAGACATCTTGCTAAAAGTTCTTATGGTAATAAATAAATTGAGAACTCTTAATTGAATGTGATCGGCTAAATAACATCTTGCTAAAAGTTCTTATGGTAATAAATAAATTGAGAACTCTTAATTGAATGTGATCGGCTAAATAATCAAATCATTGTATGATCACGAGCCTCAAATAAATTGAGAACTCTTAATTGAATGTGATCGGCTAAATAATCAAATCATTGTATGATCACGAGCCTCGATGTCAAAACTTCTATTTTAGAGAAATTAGGGATTCATGACCACTTCTTAGTTAGAGTTTTAAGGAGCTTTTAAATGATTAAAATTTATCCACTAGAAGTCTAGTTCATTGCTTGATTAGAAAACAAAATGTTCGTGGATAGAATTCTAATCAAACTAGAGTTACTTCATCATTATAGATATTATTATTATTAGAAAATCATAATAATTTAAGTAGGACTAATAATCAAAAGCACTCGATTCATATTAGTGATTAAGGATTCTTAATTGATAAGAATTTCTAATTTGAGTAGGATTGATAAGAGGCAAGGGTTTAGGCAGACATTGATCTTGGCCCCAAATTCCAAAAAGAAAATTCACGTAAATTATTTCTTATGCAATATCCTTCAAAATAGCTTTTCTAAGTAGAAATTTTATTTAAGGTTTATTTTAGGACGGCCCCCCCCACCTTGGCCACGGCCTAGCCCCTCTCCGCCGCTTTGACTATGGGAGATATCTTAGAAAACTCACCTCAACTATTTTTATTTGAGGAAAACCCCCTCAAGATTGGGCATATTATAGATAACCCTCCTCAATATTGAGAAAAACCCCATTAACTATGGGGTGTGTCACAAAACCCTCTTGATTTTTCACAATTTTCTCACCTAATTCCTCCTGATGTTATTTTAAAATGTAAAACAATTGGAATATCCATTTGGAAATCAATCCATTTCAGTTAGAAAGAAACGTCCAACAAATAAAAAAAAGATCCTGATCACATTTACAATGCCACCCTTTCCCCATCCCCCCCCACCACCCACCACGCCAGCCCTAAAAAAGCCATCTTATCCAAAATTCAGGATAATTTTTTAAAGTCACCTACTTGTCATGTGACACGTTAAACCTGATGTTTTTAGTTTTTGGTGGATCAAGTGAGAAAAAGTTCAGGAGATTTTCTTGAATTTTCGAAGTTGAGGGGTTTTATCTACAATATGCTTAAACTTGAGGGGTCTCTCTCAAATTAAAATAGTTAAGCAGGGTTATCTAAGACACCATAGTTAAGAGGGTTAAATGAGTAAGGTTCATGGGGTTTTCTTAAATTTTCAAAGTTGATGGAGGTTATTTGCAATATCCTGAAATTTGGTTTTTTTTATTGGGGGGTGCGCGAGGAGCTTTTGGAGGCCCCTCATTATGTTGGGGGTTTCTGAGACACACCACACTCCCTATAGTTGAGGAGGGTTCTCTAAAATAACTCTTGCAATAATTATAATCCACAGGTAGGAGATTTCTGGCACCATCAACTTGTCTCATGGTAGAATCAGTATTTCCTATTTCCGCTGGTTTTCTTCTGTTAACATTTTTATTCATTCGTTGTTATATATTGCTATATATAACGAAACTTACAAGCTTATATTATCTTTTCTTCTCCTAGCTGTATAATTTATTCTCTTTCCCCCTTCTGGTACATACAGAAATTTCGATATCTTGCGAAGGACGCTGTGGCAATGATATCCATCACTGAATGTCTTATTGAAATACTGTCTTGGCTTCCGGTGAGAAGCCTTTTGAGGTTTAAATGCGTTTGCAAGGTGTGGTATAACATAATATCTGACCCCTATTTCATCCGGAAACACTTGCATTATTCGAGAAAGAAACCTCAACTTGTGATCATACCTTACTCAATTGACCTATGCGAAATTGGCTTCTACAACTACTCTCCGACGCAGCTGCAGGCACATCTGATGTTCCAAAAAGTATTCTCAGAGGTACCAGAATGTTTTCTATGCCTTCAACAAGTCGACGGTCTTTTATTGCTGAGCACACTCGACAGTCTTTATGTATGCAATCCAAGTATTGGAGAGTTTATAACATTACCAGAGGGCAGTAACCACATGCCTACCCATCCTTACTATAGATGTTTCCCTGAAGAAAGGGCAGGGTTTGGATATGATGCCCGTAACAAATGCTACAGAGTTGCCCGCTATTTCTATCGATGGCATGATTTCAAAAACAAGACATATAGCTTGGGCTTGGAAGTTTTCGATTTAGGAAAAGATACGTCTTGGAGAATTCTCGGTGAGGATCCACCTTACCCGATCCTAGCATGGATTGCCCCAGTCTCCATCGACGGAGTGATCTACTTCAGGGTGGATAATGGCTTGCATAAGTTCCCTCCAACAGGTGTAGTATCTTTTGATCTTAAAGACAACAAGTTCAAAGTGATAGATCGTCCATCTTGTTTCTCTAGTTTGGATGTGTGTGATGACAGACAATTGGATATATCGGAATTGGAAGGAGAACTATGCTTTGTTCGAGAGTCTAAAAATTCAAAACTTGATATATGGGTGCATAAGGAGGATGATTCTTGGGTTCATACTTACAGCATCGATTTTGATTGCGTGCACAAGTTTGGTGAACTGATTGGAGTTAGGGAGGGAAAGATTTTGCTTCATGTATATGACTCCCATCATCGGTTGGACTTTTGTGATTCGAAAATAGTATTGAAGGATTTGAAGTATTACAAGGCACCCAACAGCTATTGCTCCTTTGACGACGAAACATGCTTCCACGTGCTCAGATATGTGGAAAGTCTAGCATCCGTCACCACTCGAGTTTAATGTCCTCACAATTAATCACTTGGCTTTTGTATTTCATTTATGAGGACGGTTTGAGCAAAGATAATTTCTAATGTGTAGGAGAGAAGATAAGAGCTAGTCCTTGTGATTGGATATTTATTGCTTTATTTATAGTGGAGGTGGGAAATTTAGCGCGCGCATTTGTACGTGAATGAAAATTTTTTGTTTATTTTATCCCTATGAATAAATTTTGTTTTATGCAGGCACCTATCTTCTCCTTCCTTCTTTCAGGTTAGGCACATTGTTTTCAGAAATTTACTTTCTTATTTTCATGATTCAATGCATTAATTATTTTCTACTTTCTTATTCTGTTGTATTTCTTTATGATTCGTTGCTCCTAAATAGACGGCCTATGGATTTTTGTTACTATTTTTTTATTGGGATTAGTTATTCATGCGTTACAATTCGGTTCAAGCTTTATGATTTATTTATTTGTACCAATTGATATAGCAAGTTTTAATTAAATAATATGAAAAGATCTTTTAGTTGGTTCTTCATCTAGCTCGCAATGTGTCAATAAATTTGTTGAACATGGGGCACAGAATGATCAATTGTCAGCTACCAATGATCAACATCCTGCTATTCAACAATTTGAAGCTTCTTCCACTGTTGTCCGAAAAAAACGTATATCAAAACGAATGAGAATATTAATACCTTCCGCTAACTATCAAGATGAGCTTGCTAGTCAAAGTGAATCATCTTCATCTGTTTCTATTCCACATTCTAATGTTTGTTCTCGCATGGAAAGTGAAGTCTTCAATCATCGCATCCCTGTTCCTCGTTAGCTAGGTGTTGTGCGTAGCGGAAATTTCGGCAGAGTTTCTGGTACACAATAAGAGAGAAAGATCAATAAGAATTTCTGTATCACCAAGAAAACAAGAATCTGAATTGAATATTTCAACAAAGTGGGATATCAGCTCTTCCTCTCATCAGTTCTAGGACTGACTTGTCGAGGGAACCTAATAAACTATTACAATGGCCACAAAAAGCAAATCACACAAATTTTACGTGGTTCAGCAAATTTGCTCAAGCGGACTTCACTTTAACGCATGGAAAGTGAAGTCTTCAATCATCGCTTCCCTGTTCCTCGTCAACTAGGTTCATTGCCTATTTCTTTTTCTTTTTATTTAAACAAGCTTTTAAGCTTCTTTTTCATCCACTTATTTTCTTCTAAAATGAAACTTGTATACAAATTTGTAGGCAATGTTTTTGAGTACTTGGATTTTCATGATCGAAACTATGAATGTGAGCATTGTGGTGCCCGCTTTTGGTATTACGAGCTTGAAAGATCATGCACAGTCAACTAATCCAAGGTTTACCCTTTGTTGCAAAGGAGGAAAAGTATCTCTCCCTTATTTAAAACCTACTCCTCTTTTCTTAGATGACCCTCATGGATCATTAAAGAGTTCAAAGTTTAGACAAAATCTTAGGGTCTACAATTCTATCTTTGCTTTTACATCGATAGGTGGTTCCGAGAGGATTTGGACTCGAATAATTCTGGTGCGGTTTTTCTAGGGTAAATTTCACAAAACTCCCGTTAAGTTTGACCGTGTTTGGGACAACTTCTTTAGACTTTTTATAAATGTCATTAATCCCATTAAGTTTATCCAAATTCCCCACCCCCTCTTAAAATTCGCACTAGTAGGAGGTTCGTTGCAACACTTGTCAAATGTTTAGGCAGGGTTTGGGAGAAGACCAACAGTTAAGGGGGTTACGTGACATATATAAAGTTTAGGGGTTTATCTCACAAACAGACAAATTTAAAGGGGGCTTTGTAAAATTTACCCTTTTTTGGTAGATAGGTTTGGGTTATTTCATGATCTACACAAAAGGATTTTTCGATATTGGTCCAGAAAGTCTTTCGTCTTTTAGCATTAATCCCCCATCTCGTAAGTATATTGAAACTACTCCCTTTGGTTAGAAACATAAAGGGATATTCTGTCATCTTTACCATTTTTGGGCGCATTGCTAGTTATACCCTTTTGCACTCCATGTTCCAACCCTATGAACCCATTACACTCACAGCCTCTTAGAAAAAACTGAAACTCATTTAAACATTTTTCTCCCCTATAACTCTCTTATTCCGCTAACCCTTGAAACTGTTGGGGATTCGAAACAATCAAATCGAACCATTGTCCTTCCGGACCTTGTGTTGAAAGTAGGAAAGTAGGAAAATTCACCTCAAATAAAGATCAAAAACTTGCAGAAATAATAAAGGAGACGAACACACGGATTTAACGAGGTTCGGCAACGTGCCTACGTCCTCGGGAGCCACACCACACGGAGACGAACACACGGATTTAACGAGGTTCGGCAACGTGCCTACGTCCTCGGGAGCCACACCACACAATTCTTTCGATTAATTGAAGAAGAAATACAAGCTCTCAAACTAGGGTTTTATCTCTCTGAGATTCTCTCTTTTTCTGTTGTCAAAAACTCTCTTTTTTCATGTGTATCCAAGCCCTAAAAACGTTTAGGTATATATAGAGTCCTGAAAGAAACAGAATCCAAAACAATTTAGGAAACTGTTTGACAGCGTAGCGGTCGACCGCGCAGGTATCGCGGTCGATCGCGGCGGTCGACCGAACCACTTTCCCGAGAGCAGAAAACATTACAGTGTTGGCGCGGTCGATCGTCACGGTCGACCGAACTGATTCCCGAGACCAAAAATCCCTACAGGGTTGGCGCGGTCGACCGTCGCGGTCGACCGCCTTCAGCTCCAGCCTCTTGTCAGCTTCTGTGCACGTTCGCCGTCGACCACCACGGTCGATCGTGCAGGCCTCCTCCTGTTTTTCTCAAATTTTCTCCCTCGTTTTGATTCCAGCTTCGGCTTCAACTTTGGGTCTATACTTTAGACTAACAATCTCCTACTTTGAGACCAAAGTGCCATCAACGAGTTCACCCAAACTCTCTCCTTCTTCGCATGTATCTTCTCCTCCCCGGAAAAAATCCTTTCTTCAATGCCTCGTACAAACCATCACGTACATGAGACTCCCAATGACCAAAGAATATGGCACCCTGCTCATATGCTCTCTATCTGCATCTGTCTTAGGTGATTGACCCTTAATAGCTTGAACTGACTTCCAAAGGACGTGCTAACAACTTTAGCATTCTGCATGTTAAACCTCTGAAGTACCTTCTCAATGTATTCATCTTGGCTCAATCTCAACGTCCCTTCAGCTTCATCTCTACTGATTCGCATCCCTAGAATCTGTTTTGCTACACCCAGATCCTTCATTGCAAACTCTTTTGCTAGCTGTTTCTTCAAACTGTTTATATCTTCTAAACACGGTCCTGCTACCAACATGTCATCAACATATAATAACAAGATAATGAAGCTGGACTCGAACCTTTTGAAATAACAGCAATGATCCGAATTGCATCTTCTGTAGCCATTATTTTGCATGAAGTTATCAAACTTCTTGTACCACTGTCTCGGAGCCTATTTCAAACCATATAAGCTCTTCTTGAGTTTGCACACCATCTCTTCCTTTCCTTCTTCAATGAAGCCAATAGGCTGCTTCATATAGATTTCTTCATCCAAGTCACCATGAAGAAAGGCGGTCTTCACATCTAAGTGCTCAAGAAAGAGGTCTTCTGCAGCTACCAAACTCAACACCACTCTGATGGTTGTGAGCTTCACAACAGGAAAAAATATCTCCGTGTAGTCCACTCCTTCCCGCTGTTAAAATCCCTTCACTACTAATCTGGCCTTGAATCTTTTTCTTCCATCACTCTCCTGCTTGACCCGGTAGACCTATTTATTATGCAAGGCTTTCTTCTGTGCAGGTAGCTGGGCTAACTCCCATGTCTCGTTAGTGAGTAGAGAATTCATCTCCTCCTGCATCGCATGCTTCCACTGCAGAGATTCACTCACTTGCATAGCCTCCTCATAGCACTCCGGTTCACCGCTATCTGTCAACAATAAGTAATCAAGAGATGAAAGATATCTGGGATTTGGTTTGGGTACCCTGGATGACCTTCTACGCTCCACACCCTGGGTAGTTTCTTCTACACCTGGAGCCTCCTCCGTTCTTTGGTCAGTACAAACATCATCACCCCTATCTGGAAGTTCCTCTAAATCCATGTACTCGGATCCACCTGCATCCGAAGTGCTGCTCCCACTGCTTTGGCTATCCTTGGTATGTTCTCTGTTCTTGTACATCACCTCCTCATTGAATATCACGTCCCTGCTTTTGATGATCTTCTTGTTCTTCTCATCCCAAAGACGACACCCGAACTTATTAATGTCGTATCCAATGAATGTGCACTTATGTGACTTAGCTTCTAGCTTGTTCCTGACATGGTCACTGATATGAACATAAGCCACGCAACCAAATACCCACAAGTGTGAGAGATTTATCTTCTTTCCACTCCAAACCTCCTCTGGAATCCTAAAATCCAATGGAATTGATGGCCCGTGATTAATAAGGTAAGCTGCCGTATGCACCGCATCCGCCCAAAATGTCTTAGGCAGATCTGCATGTAATCGCATGCTCCTGGCATGCTCCGTCAGGGTTCTGTTCATCCTCTCTACAATACCGTTCTGTTGCGGCGTCCCTGGAGTAGTCCTCTCTAATCGAATACCATTTGTAGCACAGAACCTTTTGAACTCCTCCAGTTCGTATTCTCCACAATTGTCTGATCTCAGACACTTCACCTTCAGATCTGTCTCGTTCTCCACCATGGCCTTCCACTTCTTGAAGACCCCGAACACCTCTGAATTGTGCTTCATAAAGTAGACCCACACCTTCCTTGAGTGATCGTCGATAAAGGTGATATAGTATCTCGAACCGCCAAAAGAAGACACACTGGCTGGACCCCATACATCTATATGAATCAACTCTAGCTTCTGAACCTTAGGTGACATTCCATCCTTCTGGAAACTAACCCTCTTTTGCCTCCCAAAGATGCAATCTTCACAAACCCCGACTTCCACGGAGTCAATCCCGGTTAGCTTTCCCTGTGAATATAAAATCTTTATCCCCTTTTCGCTCATGTGCCCTAGCCTGTTGTGTCACAGATTTGTACTCTCTTTTTTAGCTGAAATTGCGAGGGTGTCACTCGCATATAAGGTGAGGTAGAGAGTTCCTAGTCTGTTGTCTTGAGCAACAATCATCGTATCGTTGGAGATTCTTCATGAATCCCCTGTGAGTGTCGAAACATAGCCTTCTGCTCCAAGCTGTCCCACCGAAACAAGATTCCTCTTTAGTTTCGGCACGTGTCTCACGTTCTTCAAGGTCCACTTAGAGCCCTTCATCTGAATCTGTACTTCATCCTTTCCAACAATATTACAAGGCTCGTTATTTCCCAAATAAACTTTTCCAAAGTTCACTGCTACATAATTCTGGAGAAGCTTCCTATTAGCAGTGGCGTGGAAAGAGGCTCCTGAGTCGATGACCCAAGAATCCGAGTCGCTGTCCATAGCAAGAATCAAGGCATCATGCACGATTTGAGCCTCCTACTCACCCGTATTCTTCTTTGGACTCTTGCAGACTGAAGACATATGGCCCTCCTAGCCGTAGTTCCAACACTTCCCTTTAATAGGCCTAACCTTCGAGTTCGACCTCTTCTTCACTGATTTCGACGGATTCTTGTTCTGGTTTCCTTTCTTCTGGCTTCTGCCTCTCTGCTCAAAACTTAGAGCTGAACCTGAACCTTCTGATTCGGACGATTTTCTTCTAACCTCCTCGGATAGAATCATGCTAACAACCTCACTCAGCTTCAACTTCTCTTTCACCTCCGAATTGCTGATTGCTGTCACACAACCTGCCTAACTATCCGGCAACGACGATAGTAAGAGTAGGGCCTGCACTTCGTCATCAAATGTGATGTCTACGGAGATAAGTTAATCAACAATCGTGTTGAACTCGCTGAGGTGCATCGTGAAGGACCGTCCTTCTGCCATCTTGAGGTTGAAAAGAGTCTTGACGAGATGCACCTTGTTTGCTGCCGACGGTTGCTCGTACATCTTCGCGAGCACTTTCATAAGCCCCACGGTCGTCTTCTCCTTCAAGATATTGTGGGCTACTGATTTGGCAAGCGATAACCGGATTTGCCCTAGAGCCTCTTGTCATTAATCAATACTTGAAGCAAACAAGCTTTTATAGACATTATGAACCTACAAATTGACCCGTTTAAGCAGAAATTTATTGAATGTGATCTCTAAGAAGAACTTGTAGAGACGAGTGATGTTTAAAACTTTCACTTCCTATGTCAACCACCTATCTGAAAATGCAAGAAATATTAAAGAAAATGCATTAACGTCCGAACACGGAACTGATTTCTCACGTGATTGCTATTTCATATATGATAGAAGAGAGTTATCATCTAATTACAATTTTACATATGTGTTAGACCCTAGAGGGGGGGTTTGATTAGGGTCTTATGTTAATCTAATCCCAATTAAATTCCAATTAAAATTATATTGATTAATTTGTTCTTGCAAGAATGATATGAGATAGATATGAGCAAGAAAGATATGAATAAGCACAAGAGAAATATACGCTAAGCAAAACACAAACACACGATATGTTTACGAGGTTCGGTCACCACGACCTACGTCCTCGCTCCTCACCTCGAGTAGATCTCCACTATCACAATCCGGTTTGGAAGCCGGAACTTTTACACACTCGATTTACAAGCTTACCGAAAACTCTCACACAACCAACACTATGCAATCACACTTTACACACTAAGTGTAGGAACCTAGCCCGTGTCCTCCTCCTCAAGTGCTCGGATGCAACCTCTCCCTAGGTTCGTCAACCGACGCCACTCCTATTGGATTTGACCCCGTTTCTCGCCTCATACTTCTCTCGGTGTACAAGTGTATTACAAGTGATACTCACAAATAAAAGGTAAATACAATGGTTTGTTCTCAACAATGAATGGGAACACAAATGAAGCTCACACTCACTAAATCACACCCCCACAACCCACACTATATAGTATGAAAATATTAAGCTCAATATGTGTGTGTGATAACAGTGAATGAAAATAACACAACTCAATAAATATAGCTAAGTAAATGAAAATGAAATAGTAAGCTATATAATGAAGAGTTTAGAAAACTTCTCAATAAACAAGAAGAGTAGTAGATGATGATCCCAATAGGAATTGAAAGCCACTTCTTATTGTAGAAAACTTCTCTTGAAGTAGATTAGCGAAAATTAGCTTAACAGCTCTTTAAACGCTTCTTAAACCTTTGTTAAAACTTCTTGTAAAAACAAAACTCTTGGTTTTCTTCGTTACTGAAATAGAAGAGCAATGGGATATTTATACCCACTCAAGAACTCAGCAAAAAACAACTTGAAAAGATCAAAAAGCCCTCAGATAGCCGTTGCAGAAAAATAGACGTTAAAAAGCAGTGATGAGATCGGCGGTCGACCGTGGAAATCTCGCGGTCGACTGCGAGGCACAAAAAAGGCTGAGTATAGGGTTTTACGGCTGGCGGTCGACCGTGAAAATTTGCTGCTGACGGTCGATCGTGGCGGTCGACCGCAGACTGATACAAAGCATATGCCAGGTTTTTGAGCTGTTTTGAAAATACATTAAAAATATCAAATCAATTCCAAAAATAATAAAACTTTGGGAAAAGTTTCTAAATGATAAGATGAACATGTTAGAAAAGGAATTTTTGGAAAAAAAAAATTTTGTTTGCAAAAACACACTGTTTTTTAAAAGTGTTCGTAAAACCTGTATTTTACGAATATGAAAATTTTGATATGACTTGTAAATACGTATATATATATATATATCATGTATATATTATATATATATATATATAAACAAGTGTGAATGAGCTGTAAACATGAAATAAAAACTATTGTAACGAAGTTTGATGAGAAATCATTTATTTGATAGAAAACGTCAAAAGTGTGTTAAGTGCACATATATTAAGCTTACATATAAACATACGATATACGTAAGCAAACTAAACTTATACCTAGGTGAATGCACACACATGAACTTGAATCTTTAACGCTTAATTATCGTGTGTTGAATTACCTGTAAAGAGAACAACAAAAACAACAAAACTAGAGAATAGATTAGTGATAAATTGTTTGACAAATCATCATCAAAACTATAGGGCCGACAATCTCCCCCTTTTTTATGATGGCAAACAATTTATTTAATGATATAAAATACATATTGATAAACCACATATAACATGAATAAACTATATAAACATGAATTCAAAAACCATATATTAAACCACATATCATAATATTCCATCAATATGAATTAAACATTAAACTGAACATCAATATGTAGATTTTCTCCCCCTTTGACAACATCAAAAAGGAAAAAAAAAATAAATAGGAGCAACGCTCCCCTTGCATTCAAGCACAGATAATAACCAAGTGTATGAACAAAAGCTCCCCCTGTCAATTTGCATAAATGACATATAAAGATCAAATATAGGAGCTAAATAATCATAACCATTCATACACAACCATAAACATTTGAAATTTAAAGTCCAAACCAAGCATAAAGCATCATTAGCGACATGTTTTCACAAAACCACATATTTGTTTTCACAAAACAAGGCATAAAATATTGTTTTCACCATACATTGTTCATGATAAACTAACATAACCACAATAAACTAAATTAGTCCCACAAAACTACATTGTTTACCACACAAACCATACATAATTTGTTCCATAATAACACATAGTTTTCCACACAAACCATAGAGTTATTACAACTCAAAATAAAACATAAGTATCAAGTTTTCTTTCACCAAAACATAAACATCACCATAAGCATAAAATCCAATAAACTCCAATAAGCAACAAAGTCAATCACCACCATCATCAGATCCGGAGCCAGATCCCGAACCAGAGCCAGATGCAGACTTCAGAACCCTCACCTGAATCAGAGTCAGAGCTGGAAGAGGGATCTGGAATGCTAAGAGACTGACGCTGATAAGATAGAATAGTCCTAACGTCCTTCTGAATAGATGAGACCTGAGTCTCAAGACGATCCAATCGGGCACAGATATCAGAAGTGGAGGAGGTGGAAGCTCTAGACCGAGAACGGGAAGATGATGGCTTAGCAGGATCAGATAAGGAGTCAGAAAGTTGCATACGGGAGAGAGAGACTCTATCAAAGTATTCCTTACCCGGATTAACTTTGGGTTCATTTGTAAGAGCAACACCGAAGTGTTCAAGAATAAGGGTGATGAAGCTGCCAAAGGGAAGAAATTTGAAATGCTTGCATGCCATATTCTTAAGAAAAATATTTGCCAAATTCACTTTTATTTTGGCAAAAATGGCATAAACATCATTAACCTTATCAGGGGCAAAATGATCAAAGCTACCGGTTTTGGGAATGAGATTATGAGCAACAATACGAGCTATGATTTTAGCAGTGGGATTGAGTGATTTGTTGTTCATAGGATAGGTGCAACCGGGCTTAAACAAGATATCGTTCACAGCCTGATCGGTGTGATCGATAGACATAAGCTCAACGTCACTTGTTGGAATCTTAAGGATTCCCGCAAGTTCGTCGGCAGAAAAAGAGATCTGAATGTTCTTAACAGATGTGGTCATGGTTTGAATACCATCAGCATAAGTGGTGACAGACAGATTTGCATAAAATAAATAGACGAGGAATGGGTAATAAGGAACTTTACGTTCCAAGTGGTGACAGACAGATTTGCATAAAATAAATAGACGAGGAATGGGTAATAAGGAACTTTACGTTCCACGTCTAGTAGTTTATGCAAACCAACAGCATGCAGAATATTATAAACATCATACAAGACTAATTCCTCGTATTTGATATATCGAGTAGGCAGGATTTTTAGTTTACACAGTTCCCTATATTTCTTAATAAGTGGTTTGAACAGAAGATAATCCTCATAGTGGGAGGCAATAGAAGATGAGGAACCAGACTCAGGCTTAGATCTTTTCTTAGGAGGCATTGTGACAGATTGATCAATTAGGGTTTGAATAGATATGAGTTTAGACAGAAATTTAAAACCCTAAAAATGAAAATAGAGCACAATAAGTACAAAAGAACAAACCCTAAACCAAAAGAGCACAAGAGTGAGATGAGAGATTACCCAGCAAATTTCCAACATGAAAATTGATAAAAAGATGGACGCGGTCGACCGAAGATGAGCTGCGGGCGACCGAGGGAAGAACTATCAGATTTGGGGAAAAATTTTCGAATGAGGAAGAAGAAGAGGGTCGGATCATAAGAGGAGAGGAAGGAATGACTTGGATCTGAGCAGAAATGAGATCAACGGTGGAGATAGAATCGGGTTGTGAACAGTATCCAAAAAATAACCAAAACCCGAAGTCAAAACAAAATCGACGCAGAAAAAATTCTTGCGGTCGACCGCGACGGTCGACCGTAACAACTTC
>NC_033798.1:124671032-124675512 GCF_001876935.1 Asparagus officinalis | reverse complement strand
GCATCATTCAAGCTAAGGAGGATTAGCCTATGGCTATGAGGAGCCAATGTAGGTGTAGCCCTCGAGCGCCCCAATAGCTTTCTAGAGAGTATTTGCTAAGTGGAACCCAAAAGTCCTCCTAAGAAAAGACACACTACTATGGTGCTTGTTTGGCTTGAGAATGAAGCACATGCTTCTAATTACCGCCACAGACGAAAACCCCACCGCCTGAACGACCAAGAGGATTGGGGTTGGATCACAAATAGGCCCCCAAGGGTCATGATCAGATCCAGTATCGCTTAAGCTCCCATCGGTAATGGCTCACCCGAGCAAGGAGCAGCGATCAAGTCTGTGGAAGGATTCTCAGACCACCACCACCTCCAAAGGAGAGTCCTTCCTCACCAAAAGAGGGGATTGCGGGGAAAACTCAAGGGCTCACTATCTGGTCTTCTCAGGAAGATTAACAGCTTTGGCCCCCAGCCGCTGTTCGAACCACCTAAAGTCAAAGTAAGAACTGGTGGTCGAAACATGTGACTCGCATCCCCCTAACAAAAGAAGGCTCCCCTATTTATAGGATGGTCCGACTGTCGCTATCTCTGGAAACCCCCAAGAGGAAGTCATGATCCCATCAAATTCCAGGGAACAAAGCTTCAGCGCATGGGGCTCTCGCCAACAAGAAGCCTCCATCACAAGAGTTGCCTGGGCCTCCTCCTGTTGAGCACTATCCTCCAAAATCTTAATCAGCAGGACTCTGGCCATATAGCGCAACCAACGGTGGACAAGCAAGATCGGTTGAAAATCGCCATGTTCACCGTTGACCTGCAAGGATCTCAGTAAAAACTCTAAGCAGGTCCTTTGCTGATGAAATGGCAAATATGCCAACAACTCAACGACGCCCAAAGCCAAACAGCTCACTCTTGGGACGAAGAGCAATCCCCGATTTCAGGCGCTCCTCAGTTTGGCAACAAAGACAACCAATGAAGCAACAACTCGCTCTCATCAAGACAGGAATGTTCACAGGCAAAAAAAAAACAGCCAAGGAAGCTCCGCCTCGGTGACCCTGTCTCCGACAAAAGCCATCTTCAAAAGCCATCTGGGCAAGAAATACGAATTCGACGTAGCTCGATGGAATACATGTGAATGAGTTGTACTCTATCATGTGTAAATTCTAATAATCAATGGAAATATCAAAAATAAAAAGAAAGACATCAAAGACCTAGTCAGCTGGCCACTCGGCTAAGTCGATAAAAGTCATTGGTACCTCCTCAGGGTAAAACCAAGGCACAATCTTTTTTGCCATTTCCTACAGTCGACTCTCGACCCTAGGGGAAAATACAAGTCCTCGGCCCCTAATCTGGGTAAGCCCAAGGCGCAACGACTCCTTAGTCTGCATAAAGTCCTCGGTTCCTAATCTGGGTAAGCCCAAGGTACAACGACTCCTCAGTCGATCACAAGGCACTGGTGCCGCCTCAGGATAGGCCCAAGGCGCAACGACTCCTTAGTCGGCATAAAGTCCTTAGTATCTAATCTGGGTAAGCCCAAGGCGCAATGACTCCTCAGTCGGTCACAAGACCATGGTGCCGTCTCAGGACAGGTCCAAGGTGCCACGACTTCTCAGTCGGTCACAAGGCTCTGATGCCACCTCAGGACAGGCCTAAGGCGCAATGACTCCTTAGTCGGCATAAAGTCCTCGGTTCTTAATCTGGGTAAGCCCGAGGCATAACGACTCCTCAGTCGATCACAAGCCCCTGGTGACTCCTCAGGACAGGCCTAAGGTGCCATGACTCCCCAGTCGGTCACAAGGCTCTGGTGCCACCTCAGGACAGGCCCAAGGCGCAACGACTCCTTAGTTAGCATAAAGTCATCGGCCCCCTAATCTGGGTAAGCCCGAGGCGCAATGACTTCTCAGTCATCTCAAAGCCCTTGGTACCTAATCTGAATAAAACCAAGGCAAAACGACTTCTCAGTCGGCACCAAGACCTAGTCATCTAGGCAAAACGACTTCTCAGTCGGAACAAAGCCCTTGGTACCTAATCTGGGTAAAACCATGGTAAAATGACTTCTCAGTCGGAACAAAGCCCTTGGCTCTTTTTAAAGGTAAGCCCAAGGTACAACATATGGTTCGATTCCTTCTGCTCTCATCGTCCATCGTGGTCAAGTCCTTAGTACATTCTCAGGATAAAACCAAGGCACAACGACTCCTTAGTCGGAACAAAGCCCTTGGCTCTTCTTAAAGGTAAGACCAAAACACAACATATGGTTCGATTTTGCCTGCTCTCAACGACTTCTTTGTCGACTCAAAGCCCTTGGTATCTAATCTAGGTAAAACCAAGGCAAAACGACTCCTCAGTCAGAACATAGCCCTTGGCTCTTCCTAAAGAACAAGTCCAAGGCAAAATAACTTCTCAGTCAGCACCAAGACCTAGTCACCTAGGCACAACGACTTGTCAGTCGGCTCAAATCTCTTGGTACCTAATCTAGATAAAACCAAGGCAAAACGACTTCTCAGCCAGAACAAAGTCCTTGACTCTTCCTAAAGAACAAGTCCAAGGCAAAACGACTTCTCAGTCGGCACCAAGACCTAGTCACCTAGGCAAAACGACTTCTCAGTTAGCTCAAAGCCCTTGGTATCTAATCTGGTTAAAACCAAAGTAAAACGACTTCTCAGTCATGACAAAGCCCTTGGCTCTTCCTAAAGAATAAGTCCAAGGCAAAATGACTTCTCAGTCAGAACAAAACCCTTGGTTCTTCCTAAAGAATAAGTCCAAGGCAAAACGACTTCTCAGTCGGAACAAATCCCTTGGCTCTTCCTAAAGAGTGAGTCCAAGGCAAAATGACTTCTCAGTAGGAACAAAGAACTTGGCTCTCTATCCAGGAATTAACCAATGCATAATGACTTCTTAGTCGATTCTGAAGCACTTGGCTCCCCATCAGGAGTAACCTAAAGTACAAAGGCTCCACAACTCAGCAATCAAGTCTACGATCCCCCACCTAGATAAACCAAAGACAACCCCAGAGTCGACTCTTTGAGTTATTTTCTAACCAAACAAGAAAAACAAAGACGTCGCCACTTATCCCCCGTAGGGTATTAAATCTACAAGGATCAACACTCTTCTCAAAAAGAAAAATGGAGCCACTACATGAATCAGTTATTCTATCAAACATTCGCAGTTCTCAAAAGCAGAAGATAGAAGAAATCGATTCTCATTAAGAAAGAGTTTTTGTACATTCTTTACCAAAAGGCCTAACAAGGCATACAAAAAAAAAATCTAAGGCTCAGCGCCATTTTCCCCAGAGTCCTTCCTCATCTTCTTCGAAGACCTCCTGGAAGAACTCGGTCCCTCCGAGTCAGCCCCTCTTTTACAGACCTCCATTGGTGGAGGAAGGATCGTCGCTTCAGAATCTGAGGAGGACGAAGAGGACCACCTTATCTTAGGAAACTCTTCTTCGTCCAAAGCTTTGGCCTCCTGAAGACCGAGGCGACACCGGAGCTTCTCGAGATCTCCAGCCTCGAGATCACTGAGAGCCCTCGGCTCCAGCACGTTCTCCTGCGCCTCAGGCCAACCTAAGCAGGATAGAATATTGTCGGCGTCGAATACCCAGACAAAAAACCTCTTCCATTCTTCGTCTAGCTCCGGGAGATCGGCGTCCAGGTGAAAATCGTCCCGACAGTAGAAGAAATAGTAGGGGTCTCCCTCAACGGACCCCACACTAACCACGTGCCCGAGCAGGTTGATGTTGGGCACTACTACCGCCTTGGAGCAGGTGTCAATAAACACCATCAAAATGTGAATGGCGTGTGGGTGAAATTGGTAGGGGAAACCCCCAGAGCCACGAAAACTTCCCTGACGAATGGATGCAGCGGAAGGCGCAATACACACTGTAGATGTACCAAGTAAAGAGGAACCCGATCCTCACTGTGCATATGCATCAGAGTCGACCTGTCCGGCACCCCTATGGTCATCGTCACACGGGAGATGTCGTACCGATCATGCAACCCACTCGCCTGGTCCAAAGTCATCCTCGATCTGGATAAAAATAAAACCACGACTTTCCTCTCGCGGTCATTCTGAGGAAAAGCCATGCTAAAAACTCTTAAGGAGTTAAGGGAGGATCGACGAAGCAAAATGTTCTTAGTGAAGAGTGCCCCTTTCAACGGTGCTAAGAACTATTTATAAGCCTCCAAAGGCGCATGCAGAAGAATTCAAGAGGCACCATCCTGGAGCAATTAAGGAAGATCCATTTTGGAGAACGGAAACGAATCACTCGGGAAAGACAACCGCCACTTGCAACTCACCAATCAATTGGCAAGTATGGTGCCTTTCACTCTACCCACGATGCCTCATTTCCTTCAAAAAAGAGGTTCTCAATACCGATCATCAGCTTACAAAGATTGGCGGTTAGCTAGGCCTACGCCACGTCTCCATCCACGATCAACTAGCTAAGAAATCCCCAAGATATGGAGCAAGCTTTTATCTATTTCACTCGGACTCGACTAAAG
>NC_033798.1:124654975-124670032 GCF_001876935.1 Asparagus officinalis | reverse complement strand
CCTCTCGTTCATGGAAGGAATCGAGAGAGGATTTTGGCTTTGGTCCTAACTGTTTAAAGGTCTGACCAAGTGGGAATTTTGAGACGATCCTAACTGTTTAAAGGTTTGATCGTTCAATTGGTGGACCTCTCGTTCGTGGAAGGAATCGAGAGGGGATTGTGGTTTTGGTCCTAACTGTTTAAAGGTTTGACCAAGATATGAGTTTTGTGAGGGAAGATTGATCTAAAGAAGTGATCGAATCTTATCTCAGCAAAAGAGTATTCGAAGATCATCGTGGGGATGTAGTGTTTATCACTTTGTTTGTAATGATTGGGTTATCCCTAAGAAAATTACATATAGCATTCTTCCGAGAACTTCATATTACATTTAACATTCTTCTGGGAACTTCCCGTTACATGAATTATCCACCCCCAGCTTTCTTTGCAAAACTGGGTGTAACGAGGAGTACGTTATCCTCATTCGCATGTTCGGGTTATCCTTAAGAATATAAGATTCTCCAGGAACTTCCCGTTATATAAATCATCCACCCTCAGCTTTCTTTGTGAAACCAGGTTTAACATTGTACTCAGTTGGATAATCGAGAAGCAGTTTATACTCATATGCTCTTTGGAGTGTGGGGAAACAGTTTATACTCGTGCACCCACTGGAGTTGTATGGTCGTCTTTACTCGACTTCTTTCGTCGTTATGACGCCGGAGTCAATTAGGGCTTGGATCTTGTTTTTGAGTCCAAAGCAAATCTCGGTGGGATGAAGAACCCTTCTGTGGTACGCACAGTAATTTGGATCCGTAATCCTCTTAGCTCCATCCTAATCTTTAATAGGTGGTAGCTCGATTTTATCATTAGCGAGGAGGTATTCTAATATGGCTGGAGCTTCATCATCTTCGAAATAATATTCCTTTTGAAACCTCGGATCGAGAGTCGCATTCTCAACGATTGCAGATGTCATTGGTTGGCCTCTCTCAGCTTTCTTTCTTTTAAGAAAGTGCTCAGCTTGTTCACCCCGAGATTTTAACTCCTTCCAAGTTGTGGATGGCACGACCCCCAGAGCTTCCAGGACATCGATGGAGAGGTTATTGTGGCATGTTTGCAGGATGAACTCCTCCGTGATAGGATCTCTGCAATTCATTGCCATGTTACGGAAGCGCTTGACAAAATCGTCGACTGACTCTCCGTCTTTTTGCTTCTCATCCAAAAGGGTTCCGATTGACACTTCGGTGTCATCATCGAAGAAATTGCTGAGGAACAAACTTTCCATGTCATCCCAGCAATTGACGCTCCCTGGCTTGAGCCGTCGGTACCAATCGAAGGCGGGCCCACGAAGGGTGCCAACGAATGACCGGACCATTAAAGCCTCGTTTCCAGAGATCATGCCCAAATGAGACTTGAAATAAATCAAGTGCTGAATCGGCGAACTCTTCCCCTCAAACGGTGTGAAGTTAATCAGATTGAACTTTGTCGGATACGGTATTGAATCCCATTCTCTTGGATAGGGACACGGAATACCTGTCTTTTTCCCTTCTTGAGCCGTCATCAAAGCGTTGATTTTATTTTCAAGCTCTTTCATTTTCTCGTCCTCGTCTATGTCTTCATTCGAAGGACGTTGAGGAGAATGAGTTAGATCACCCCTTGTGAGAGGTGCTATTGAACCATCCCTAATATCGTTATTGGGAGGATGTGCTAAACCACCCCCAGCGTTATTGCTATTGGGAGGTGCATCAGCAAAGATGATTTCATCCACTTCCGGATCACTGTCATCTGCAATATTTTGAGTGTAGACCACCCCTTGTGAGAGGTGCTATTGAACCATCCCTAATATCGTTATTGGGAGGATGTGCTAAACCACCCCCAGCGTTATTGCTATTGGGAGGTGTATCAGCCATAATGACTTCATCCACTTCTGTGTTTGGCTAGAGCTTCTTGAAGTATTTGAGTAAATTGATCAGAGGTGATCGTGAGTACTTCTCTGGTTTGTCCCGTGCTAGACATTGTATCATCAGAAGCGATTGCAGAATAAGTGTCCGAGAATTCATCCTCCGAGGACATTCCTTCTTGCATTCTCTTGTAATTTCTGCGTCTGATGGCTCCTAATTGGAGTCGAGACATCCTTTGAGCAATTCTTGGATTGACTCTTCCTCTCGGGGAAAAGTCAGGATTTGAGTCACTTGAATGCCGCTTAGACTTTCTTTTATCAGCCACGTTGATGGTGACTTCAGGGAATTCATCATCTTGGACAGCTGATCTTATAAGTCGTGCACAGGAACAATGAGAGTGAATAGTTCTTTTTTGAAATTTATTCACACCCCCAATTTGATAATACGATTCATCGGTATGATTGCCAAAAAATCGTATCGTTTGTTGGCATGACCTCCCAGGTATGACGATGTCTTTTGGTGAATGCGTCTTCTTCTGAGGGTGTAAAACCTTGTTGGCATTCTCAGGACAATTTATTGTTGCCTTTGAACGATCCAAGGTTATGTCGGGAGTCGCACGTTTAGAACCACCCCCTTGTGGGTATGGAGTCTTAACGGGCTCCGAATGCTGATTTTGCACAACTCCAGTTTTTGGAATACAAACTTGGCAGAATTTCGGTGGTTCTTTGGTCACCATTTCCTTCTCCCTTTCTCGTCTTTGTTGTGAGAGAGCACGGGCAAGAGCAGCGTTTGCACGATGTTTTTGTATGCGTTCCTTGAGGGTCAAACGAGTCTTTTTGACAATAGTCCATTCCTCCGTATCTCTATCTTCATCTCAGCTCTAATTTCTTCATGTTACTTCGCTAGAGCTTCTTGAAGTATTTGAGCGAATTGATCAGAGGTGATTGTGAGTACTTCTCTGGTTTGTCCCGTGCTAGACATTGTATCATCAGAAGCGATTGCAGAATAAGTGTCCGAGAATTCATCCTCCGAGGACATTCCTTCTTGCATTCTTTTGTAATCTCTGCGTCTGATGGCTTCTAATTGGAGTCGAGACATCCTTTGAGCAATTCTTGGATTGACTCTTCCTCTCGGGAAAAAGTCAGGATTTGAGTCACTTGAATGCCGCTTAGACTTTCTTTTATCAGCCACGTTGATGGTGACTTCAGGGAATTCATCATCTTGGACAGCTGATCTTATAAGTCGTGCACAGGAACAATGAGAGCGAATAATTCTCTTTCGAAATTAATTCACACCCCCAATTTGATAATACGATTCATCGGTATGATTGCCAAAAAATCGTATCGTCTGTTGGTATGATCTCCCAGGTATGACGATATCATTTGGTGAATGCGTCTTCTTCTGGGGGTGTAAAACCTTGTTGGCATTCTCAGGACAATTTATTGTTGCCTTTGAACGATCCAAGGTTATGTCGGGAGTCGCACGTTTAGAACCACCCCCTTGTGGGTATGGAGTCTTAACGGGCTCCGAATGCTGATTTTGCACAACTCTAGTTTTTGGAATCCAAACTTGGCAGAATTTCGGTGGTTCTTTGGTCACCATTTCCTTCTCCCTTTCTTGTCTTTGTTGTAGGAGAGCTCGGGCATGAGCAGCGTTTGCACGATGTTTTTGTATACGTTCTTTGAGGGTCGAACGAGCCCTTTTGACGAGTGTCCATTCCTCCGTCGTGAATTGTGCAGAAACGTGAGTAGTTTGTCGTTGTGTTGAACAAACCACTTGTTGTTTCCTCGACTCTAAGTCCGCATAATAACGAACTCCATCGGTTTGTTCAAATGCCTTAGCTATTTGGCGAGTACGGCGCTGACGCTGTCTCTGACGAGCCCTCTTCGTCAGTACCGGTGGGCTTTGATTCGATGACTCTTTAACTAGATAAGAGTCATTGTGTCTCCTCGACTTTAGGTCCGCGTGATAACGAACCCCGTCGGTTTGTTCCAACGCCTTAGCCATTTGGCGAGCGCGGCGTTGGCGTTGTCTCTGACGAGCTCTTTTCGTCAATGCCGGTGGGCTTTGATTTAATGACTCTTTACTTGGCGAAGAGCCATTATGAGCAGAGAGGTTGTGAGTAGAATCCTCAGCAACAATCAGGCGAGAGTCTTCATTTTGTGCCTTCTTTGGCATGCAACTCTTCCTCAATTGTGAGATCCTCTTGTACTTGCGAGATAATGAAGATCTTGAAGAGGATGATGAGAGATATTCCTCAAACTTGGTTTGGTCGAATTCGTATTCGACCATGGATTCAACCGGGATCTTGATCGGCTGCGACACGACGGTCTCGGCAGCGAGACCGTTGGCTCCCACTGTGGTCGCCAGCTTGTTTGGGTCAAAAGTTGGTTTTGTCATGGAATTCATTATATCTTCGGTCGATTACAATAAATTCAAAAGAAATAGTCTTTTTATAAGACTTTTTTTACACAACAAAAGGAAAATTACAACTTTTTAGAAACAAACGCAGGATCGTTGTTTGGATCGCTGCTTGCGTGGGATCTTTGCCTGTGCCGGGAGCGCTTTGACTCGTGGACCACCAAATCACAGATTCTGATTGAACCGTGAGGGGTTTAATGATTCTTCCTTCGTTTATCGAAGTAAGAATTTGAAGCGAATATCTTATCGATATAAGATGTTCACTCTTCTAAAGATCAAGTCAGAGCTTAGACCTCTAGGAATCGCCAGAAACTTCTTGAGGATGTTTGTGAAGAAGGAAGACTCTCTTTCTTGCTCTAATTCACCAAAACTCAAGGCTCTCTGCTATAATCTGCTCTGGAAAATGCTCAGCCCCTGTACGATAACTGAAGAAATAGCCGATCAACAACTGCCTCTTTAGGCGCGGCAGTTGATGCTGTCGCGGCTAAAGGCGCGACAGTCGACACTGTCGCGGCCAAAGAGCGCGACAGTCGACACTGCCGCGGCTAAAGGGGCAGTTACACCCATGTTCATACGTGTTTGAAACTGTTCTCCTACGACCTTTAACCACCTTTTTCGTGGTTTAACCGCCTGTCCACGTCAGCACACGTTCTATCTCTAATATGCTGCCACGTGGGCTTCAAATAATCATCAGATAACTGCATTATAACTGCTGTAGCACGCCCTATAATGGCCGCGACACCTTAGGTTGTCGCGCCTTAGCCGCGGCACCATGTCTTGTCGCGCCGCCATGTGTTGCTTGATGACGTGTATATTGTTCTTCTATGTCGTCTTGAGTGGTGTTTGAATGTCTGTAAGCATTTTTTGACGCCTACAGTGCTCACCGCGAATAATCTAGATAGTTGATTGATTTTAATATGATATTCATGGTCTAAGATTTGATTTAGGATTAAGTTATAAAATAATAAGAATAATTTAAAAAATATTTTCATAATTATGTTAATAATTTATAAATTCTTGATGATTTTCTTACATGTAGTAATTTATTTGCTCTAATCTAAAGTTAATCCAAGAAACAAAAAGTTGTAGAAAATAAGTAAAATAGATTGTTTATTTATTTATATCCTCCAATGCTAAAAAAAACTATTACGTGAATTCTAAGTTCAATTTCAGTCCTCTCATTTAAATGAAGGATACAATAAAAACTTTTTAGATGCATATTTTTTTAATAAATTAAATATTATTTTGATCGATATTTTTAATAAATTAATAAATTAATATTATTTTTTTACATGCCAATATACTAGTAATAATAATAATTAAGTAGTTTATTGATCTTTATAGCTGTGAAGCATTCCGATATCTTATCACATGAAAAGCTACCTGTCTCATCCGTCTATAAGTGGCGGTACTTTCTTAATACAATAAAATAATATAATAAAACCATGGACCCAATACAGCACTAAGCAAAATGCACGGTAGAAACAAATAGGCTAAATAACCATATTTTTATTTTAATTACACCCCATTTATCAAGAATCTATTTTAATTAGTCAAATATGTTTTAAGGTATTTTAATTGATTCAACTACCAACAAGGTCATTTTTCTCGTCGGCAACCAGTTTTCCGACGAGAGCTCGTCACGTGTGTGACACGTGATAACTTTAACTATTTTTTAGCTACTGATGTGGCACGAATTTTCTGACGTGGCAGTGTTTAAAGACGGGAATTAACCCTCTAAAAATCTCAATTCACCCAAAATAGGACATATTCGTGTCACATTAGCAGCTAAAAAATAGTTTAAACCATCACGTGCCACGCACGTGAAGAGCTCTCGTCGGAAAACTGGTCGCCGACGAGAAAAATGACCTTGTTAGTAAGTTGAATCAATTAAAATATCTTAAAACATGTTTGCCTAATTAAAATTATATCTTCTTGGTAAATAGGGTAGAATTAAAATACCAATATGGGTATTTAGCCGAAACAAATATAATTAGAATTGCTTTTGAGTCAAATATGTAATTATAATTCTATTTATCAAACACCTATAATGTTGCAGTTGTAATTTCATGTAAATCAAATGACTACTAAACAAATATTGCAACATGATATTTGGTGTTGAGAAGAAGAAAAGTAGCTCCTTTTTGAACTATACGTTGCTTGTACGAATAATTGTTGAGTATCTAATAAGTTTTCCTGATTTAATGACTTTAGGCTCTTACAAACTTTCCGTTGACTATGTAATTATTTTTTATTTGCTTATTTATTTGCCTAGTTGCGTAAAATATCTTACGCTAGCAAGGCTTTCGGCAAGTTTACTAGTTTAATTAAATTTGATTTCTCTCTAATTAAATAGTAATTGTAAAAAAAAATCTAATTATGCCAATATACTTCATGTTGACGGAGGAATTATCTATAAAAACCTAAATAGAACATGGAGACTGCTTGATAAACATCTCACAAAAAATATATGTAAATACTTTGAAGAATGATATGCTGTATAAATATTCAAAAGATTCCTTCTGTTAGACTATTATAGGGGGAAAATGATTTTCTTTCATTCAGTCATCCATTCAGTCTAGGGATGCATTATCTATACTACTACATCAAATGTTGGATTTAATCTAATAAATCTATTTATGGGCACATATGATTAATCAATGTGTATTGCTATCTTTTAGGATAACCCACTAAAGTGATCAATTAAGTTGGGTTAATGGGTATTTAAATATAATCATGGGGTTATATGTGCAGATACCAGGTTGTAATTGTGATTTATTGAGGGGCTAAATTACAAAAGTACAACATCTATAAATAAGGGGTTATGGTCCCTAATCTAGGGTTACTACATTCTCTAATTCTCTTCACCCCCATCTAAGAGAGAAATTCGGCTAAAGAGAAAACCCTAAGGTTAGAAGATCCAAAACCCAAAATCAAGATCAAGCAATGGATTCAGGTATAAGCTTCCGCTCTTTTAGATTTTTGTTAATCTCTTTGAATTAATCATGGCTATATGATTTTAGATCTCAAGTTTTATGATGTAGATCTAACAAGTGGTATCAGAGCCACCTTGATTAATTCTTAGGGATTTAAGTTTTATTGGGTTTTTGATCTTAAATCTCTGGTTAAAGATTCAATTTTTTGGGTTCGGATGAACAGTAATGTTCGGTGAACAGTAACAAATTTTTTTTTTCGGGTGAAAAGTAAAGTTTTTTTCGGATGAACAGTAACTGAAAAAATCGCCGGTAAACAGTAACTTTTTGGAATTTTTTGGTTTTTTCTTTGATTTTTTCTTCAATTTTTTCCAATTCTGGATCTGTTTTGAAAATAAAAATCAAAGATTTTTTTGGGTTCGGCGGCGGTTTCAATTTGAAACCCTAAGGGTTCACTCAGGATGAACTCTGCGTTCAATTTTTAAACGAACTTTGCGTTCGTTCTCAGGTCGAACTTTGCGTTCGTACTCAGGATGAACTCTGCGTTCAATTTTTAACGAACCTTGCGTTCGTTCTCAGGTCGAACATTGTGTTCGTACTCAGGTTGAACTCTCGTTCATTTTTTAAACGAACTTTGCGTTCGTTCTCAGGTCGAACTTTGCGTTCGTACTCAGGATGAACTCTGCGTTCAATTTTAAACGAACTTTGCGTTCGTTCTCAGGTCGAACTTTGCGTTCGTACCCAGGATGAACTCTGCGTTCAATTTTTAAACGAACTTTGCGTTCGTTCTCAGGTCGAACTTTGCGTTCGCACTCAGGTTGAACTCTGCGTTCATTTTTTAAACGAACCTTGCGTTCGTTCTCAGGACGAACTTTGCGTTCGTACTCAGGTTGAACTCTGCGTTCATTTTTTAACGAACTTTGCGTTCGTTCTCAGGTCGAACATTGCGTTCGTACTCAGGTTGAACTCTGCGTTCATTTTTTAACGAACTTTGCGTTCGTTCTCAGGTCGAACATTGCGTTCGTGCTCAGGATGAACTTTGCGTTCGTACTTAGGTTGAACTCTGCGTTCATTTTTTTTTTAAACGAACTTTGCGTTCGTTCTCAGGTCGAACATTGCGTTCGTACTCAGGTTGAACTCTGCGTTCATTTTTAAAACGAACCTTGCGTTCGTACTTAAGTGAGTCTCGTACTCAATACAGTCGAACCTTGCGTTCGAAGTTAAGGGAACTTCGTGTTCATTATGGTTAAGCCTCGGCTTTTCATGGGTCCACTTTGGTATACTTAATTTATTCAATTAAGTTATGGGCCCTAATTAAGCTGTGAGACCCCAATTAAGTTTTGGAAATTCAGTTGATTTAAAATTTTTTTTTTAAATCTAATTCAGGTATTAAGATTGTCTCTCACTCCAATTGATTAATTGAAACAAGAAGTTGCCAAAGTAACCTCTCTTGTGTAGGTTGTTCATAAGGAATGTGAGATGTTTGTGTGTATGCTTTCGTATAAATATTTAATCGGCCCAAAGGAAGGTTAATATTTATTTAGACTGTATACACATCTGCGATGATAAGCGTGTGATAATTATAAGGTTTACATGTGAATAATGAATCGATCCAAAGATAGTTTCATTATTTGACATGAGTTATTGTCAATGTTTGATCATTGCAACAAGGTATCACTTACAAGTTAATATTACTGTCCAAAGACTTGATATTAATGTTGTGCCGGTATCTTGGATGGGGATTGTCATTATTTGAATTTTATTGATTATGGTTATTGATGTGAGCATTCTTTTGTTTTATTTCAGCTAATGCATCTGCTGCAACAATTTCTGCTAACATCAACTCAATTCCCATGCTAAATGGGACAAACTTCAAGGTTTGGAAAGAGAACATATTAATTGTTCTTGGCTGCATGGATCTTGACTATGCATTAAGAACTGAACAACCCCAACCTCTCAATGCGGATAGCACTCCTGATGCAAAGAAGGAGCATGAGAAGTGGGAGCGTTCAAATCGCATGAGTCTTATGATCATTAAGCGCGGCGTTCCGGAAGCCTTCAGGGGCATAGAATCCGAAGGGATTACTAAGGCTAAAGATTTCCTTGCCGAAATTGAGAAGCGTTTTGCGAAAAACGATAAGGTAGAAACAAGCACGCTTTTAGCTCGCTTGATTTCAATGAAGTATAAGGGCAAAGGAAATATCAGGGAGTACATTATGGAAATGTCTCATATTGCTTCAAAGCTTAAGGCACTTAAACTCGATCTTTGTGACGAGTTATTAGTGCATCTGGTTTTGTTGTCTCTTCCTGCACAGTTTAACCAATTTAAGGTCAGTTATAACTGTCAAAAGGAGAAATGGACTCTAAATGAGCTCATTTCATACTGTGTGCAAGAAGAAGACAGGTTGAAGCAAGATAAGACAGAAAGTGCTCATTTGGCCTATGCCTCTAAGGATAAGGGCAAGAAAAGGAAGAATGATAAGGAAGCTGCTAAGGGTCCAGTTGAGAAGAAACAACATAAGGATAATCAGGGTTGTTTCTTCTGTAAGAAGCCTGGACATGTAAAGAAGGACTGTACAAAATATCACGCCTGGCGTGATAATAAGGGTACGTTCCTTGCTTTGGTCTGTTCTGAGGTTAATTTAGCTTCAGTACCTAGAAACACTTGGTGGTTAGACTCTGGTGCTACTACTCACATAAGTGTTTCTATGCAGGGTTGCCTGAGCTACCGAAAGCCAAGTGATGTTGAAAGACACATCTTTGTGGGCGACGGACAATCGGTAGATGTGGAAGCAATTGGGCACTTTAGGTTGTTGTTAGGAACTGGTTATTATTTGGATTTAAAAGATACTTTTGTAGTACCGTCTTTTAGACGGAATTTGGTTTCTGTTTCTGTATTGGACAAATCAGGTTATTCTTGTTCATTTGGAAACAGTCAATTCAGTTTATCTTTTAATTCAAATGTTGTGGGAACCGGTTACTTGAGTATTTATGACAACCTATATTTGCTTGATACAATTGCTTCTTACAATGAATCCTTGCATGTGGAATCACGTGGTACTAAGCGTAAATTAAATAAGGAAAATTCGGCGACATTATGGCATAAGCGCTTAGGTCATATCTCAAAAGGTAGAATTGAGCGTCTTGTGTCTGATGGCATTTTGGATTCCCTTGATTTTTCGGACTTCGACGTATGTGTTGAATGTATCAAGGGAAAACAGACCAAAGTGAAAAGATTAGGTGCCAACAGATCTTCGGATGTCTTAGAATTGATACATACGGATATTTGTGGGCCATTCCCTACGGAATCCTGGAATGGTCAACAATATTTTATATCATTCATAGACGATTACTCACGTTATGGGCACCTATATCTTATTCATGAAAAATCTGAGTCTCTGGACATGTTCAAAGCCTATAAAGCTGAAGTTGAGAATCAACTCAACAGAAGAATTAAAACCGTCAGATCTGATCGTGGTGGTGAGTACTACGGTAGATATGATGGTTCAGGTGAACAACGTCCAGGACCATTTGCTAGATACCTAGAGGAATACGGTATCGTCCCACAGTACACCATGCCGGGTTCACCTAGCATGAATGGTGTAGCTGAAAGACGAAACAGGACTCTTAAGGATATGGTAAGAAGTATGATTGCTCATTCTTCTTTACCAGAGTCACTCTGGGGAGAAGCACTTAAGACAGCAGCTTACATTCTGAATAGAGTACCAAGTAAAGCAGTTGCTAAAACACCTTATGAGCTTTGGACTGGTCGAAAGCCCAGTTTAAAGCATTTACATATTTGGGGATGTCCAGCTGAGGCAAGGCCTTATAGGCCAAATGAAAAGAAATTGGACTCCAAAACAGTTAGCAGCTACTTTATTGGATACTCTGAACGCTCTAGGGGCTTTAAGTTTTATGATCCCACTATAAGGAACATTTTTGAGACGGGAACAGCAACATTCTTTGAGGATGTTGAGTTTGGGGGGAGAAATAAGGTTAGAGACATTAGTTTTGAGGAGGAATTGGCTTCAGATCCAATCCATACAGTTACTTTTGACAATATTCAGGTTCCTATACCTGTTGTTGCTCAAGAAGTAAATCCGGAACCTCAAGATGATAATGTTGAACAACTCCCTGTTCCAGAAGAACAAACTCAACAACCTCAAGAACCAGTGCCATTAAGGAGATCCACGAGAGAAAGGAGAAATGCTATTCCGGATGATTATATTGTATTTCTCCAAGAACATGAGGAAAGTAGTGGAATGTTAGAAGATGATCCAATCAACTTCTCTCAGGCCATGAAAAGTTCTAACTCTCAACAGTGGATTGATGCCATGAATGAAGAGTACAAGTCTATGCAAGACAATAAGGTTTGGGAACTTGTCCCATTACCAGAAGGTGCAAAACCAATTGGTTGTAAATGGATTTTTAAAACCAAGCGGGATGCAAACGGTAATGTGGAGAGGTATAAGGCACGTCTTGTGGCTAAAGGCTATACTCAAAAGGAAGGCATTGATTATACAGAGACTTTCTCTCCGGTTTCATCGAAAGACTCTTTCAGAATAATCATGGCACTTGTTGCTCATTATGATCTTGAGTTACATCAGATGGATGTTAAGACTGCATTTCTCAATGGAGACATTGATGAGATGATCTATATGGTGCAACCAGAAAACTTTGTGTCGGGAGACCCAAAGAATATGGTCTGCAAATTAAGGAAATCCATCTATGGACTCAAGCAAGCTCCTCGTCAATGGTATCATAAGTTTCAACAAATAGTTATCTCGTTCGGTTTTGAGATGAACATTGTTGATGACTGTGTATATCACAAGTTCAGTGGGAGTAAGTATATTTTTCTGGTTCTGTATGTGGATGACATCTTGCTTGCCACTAATGATATAGGCATGTTGCACGAAACCAAGAGATTTCTATCAAAGAATTTTGAGATGAAAGATCTTGGGGACGCCTCTTTTATATTAGGGATCCAGATACATCGAGATCGCTCTCGGGGTATTCTTGGATTATCACAAAAGAGCTATATCGATAAGGTACTTAAAAGGTTTGGCATGCAAGATTGCAGACCAGGTGACACCCCTGTTGCTAAAGGAGACAAGTTTAGTCTCAATCAGTGCCCTAAAGGTAACCTTGAAATTCAGGAAATGCAGAAGATTCCTTATGCTTCGGCTGTAGGAAGTCTAATGTATGCTCAGGTATGTACGCGTCCGGATATTGCGTACATTGTTGGGATGTTAGGCAGATACTTAAGCAACCCTGGTATGGATCATTGGATAGCAGTCAAAAGGGTTATGAGGTATCTTCAGAAAACAAAAGATTACATGCTCACATACAGAAAATCAGAGAAATTAGAGGTCATTGGGTATTCGGACTCTGATTTTGCTGGATGCCAAGATAGCAGGAAGTCTACATCAGGCTACATTTATATGTTAGCAGGAGGAGCTATATCATGGAAAAGTGTCAAACAAACACTAGTAGCTTCCTCCACTATGGCAGCAGAATTTGTAGCTTGCTATGAGGCATCCAATCAGGGAATATGGCTGCGAAATTTTGTCACGGGACTGCGCATTTTGGAAAATGTTGAAAGACCACTAAGGCTATATTGTGACAATAAATCTGCAGTAATGTATTCCAATAACAACAGGAGCTCAACTAAGTCAAAACATATTGACATTAAGTTCCTGGTTGTGAAAGAAAGGGTACAGAGTGGACAGATATCCATAGAGCACATTGGGACAAACTCCATGATAGCTGATCCTCTTACTAAGGGATTGCCACCTAAGGTCTTTCATGAGCATACTGCTCATATGGGTGTGGTATTATTTGAGGATATTATGTTTTAGTGGGAGTTTGTATTTGTGGTGCTTTATGTTTGGTTGTATTGTCTGATCAGAATAAAGTATTCAGTTAAGACACTCTGTTACATTATGTTTGGTTTTGACCTCACTAAGGAGGACCAGTTGAAAATAGACATGTACTGATCACATTGCATGTAATTTTCATGCTGCACATCCATGATTGATCTATGTCGTTTGATTGTATTGGTATATGTGACCATTGATGGGTCGAGTCACGATAAATGTGACGCGCGGGTCGGTTTGTTCCGTCCTGCGTTCGCGCAGTTTTGTCAACTTTTTCCTTTTATGTTCTCTTTCTTCCGAGACTTGTTCTTTTTGCGTGTTTGGTCGATTTGTTGACTTGTATGCTTCGCCGCGAGACCGACCGTCGAACGCGCGTTGCTTGTTGATCTGTTCCGTCCTGCGTTCGCGCAGTTTTGTCAACTTTTTCCTTTTATGTTCTCTTTCTTCCGAGACTTGTTCTTTTTGCGTGTTTGGTCGATTTGTTGACTTGTATGCTTCGCCGCGAGACCGACCGTCGAACGCGCGTTGCTTGTTGATCGGGCTGATCGACGTGCGCGCGTTGACTGGCGCGCACGAGTTGATTGACGTGCACGCGTTTGACCGACGCGCACGAGTTGGTTTGACGAATCTTCTTGACTCGCCCATTCATTGCTTCGAGTTTCGTGCGGGCTCTCGTAGACAATTTTAGACGCCTACAGATACCCCCTCCAAAGTGTTTCAGCCTCATTCTTTTATAGAGGAGTCTGAAACGCTTTGGATATGATGGATCCCCACCTTCAGTCGGTGTTAAAGGACCTACAGACGGTTTCGATTCTTGACTTCTCCATATCTTAGCATATTCTGTGTTTTATCGAATAGCTAAGATTTTCCCGGTACTGCGTTTATCGTCTGACCGTTATTGAAGCCTTGAACCGAATTTGGTGAATAGATTTTTGTTGATGTGTCATTGAGTTGACTTTCGGTGAGTAGACTTTCCGAATCGATCGGCGTTGACTCTTTATCGCAACGCGTTGACCGGCGTTGACCTAGGGCCACGCGTTGACCGGCGTTGACCTTAGGGTTTTGAATCGATCGGCGTTGACTTTTATCGCAACGCGTTGATCGGCGTTGACCTAAGGCTACGCGTTGACCGACGTTGACCCTAGGGTTTCGCATTAACCTGAGGAGAACCAGTTTATACTCGTGTACTCCTGGGAGTTTCGGGAATCAGTTTAACCTCATGTACCCGTCGGAGGTTGCCAGGTTATCCTTAAGAATTATTATCTGTAACATTCTCTAGGAACTTCCTGTCAAAATGGGAAACAGTTTAGACTCATGTACCCGTTGGAGTTTGGATTTCTAATATTCCAATAGTGGGCGAAAATATCGCGAAATCACTCAAAATATAAAATCGGGTCCCGAATATTCCGAAAATAGGCGAAAAGTCACAAAATCACCCAAAATATAAAATTGGGTCTCGAATATTCTGAAAATAGACGAAAATATCTCGAAATTATTTGTTAGACGGAATTGAACTCCGAAAATTCCAAATCTGAGTGAAAACGCCGCCAAATTATCCGGGAGATGAAATTGAAATCTGAGCGTTCCAAATATGAGTGAAAATGCCGCGAAATTATCCGGGAGATGAAATTGAACTCCGAACATTCGAAAAACGGGCGAAAACAGGCGCCAATAAGAGTCTGACCCGCATTCACGCGAGTCAGATGAATCCGACCCGCGAGCACGCGGGTCGGATCAATCCGACCCGCGAGCACGCGGGTCGGACTGTGTCCGACCTGCAAAACACGGGTCGCGCGAGCACGCGGGTCGGACTGTGTCCGACCTGCAAAACACGGGTCGGGAGGGGCATGGGATAAAAAAATCCCTTTCTTCCTCTCCAAAACTTCGGTCCCAGTTCTCTTCTTCCCCACTGCGGTTTCTTCCCTTGAGTTCCTGTTCTTTGAGAGCTCTTCTT
>NC_033798.1:124652943-124653975 GCF_001876935.1 Asparagus officinalis | reverse complement strand
CCATTTCCATTTCGATCTTGAATGCCTCTTTCTGTTTGGCCAAGGCATCCTCAACCATTTTGGCTACCTTCTCAGTGTTGATCATGAACACTTCGTGAGATTGTCCTGGGCTAGATACCGTATTGTCAGAAGCGACTGCAGAGTTAGCATCCGATACTTCATCATCCGAGGATAACCCTCTCTGCATTCTTTGGTAGTCCCTGCGTCTAGTGGTCCCTGATCGCAACCGGGTTAGACGATGCGATACAAGAGGGTCAGAACTAGAAGGTCGAATCGACTTTCCCTTATCAGTCATATTTATTGTGACTTCCGGGAGTTCGTCACCTTGAACAACCGATCTCTTAATACCGAGACCCTCTGCGGAGCGGTCTTGGGGCAGCTACACGCTGATAATACTGTCCTGATAAGTTCGACGTACGGGTAGTGAGATTTTGTTTCTCGGGTATATCTCTTCTGAGACTTGTTCATACCCCCAGCCCGATAGTACAACTCATCGGTCAGATGATCGGAGCAACCTATCGTACGTTGACACAACTCCCCAAGTATAACATTGTCATCGTCAGATGAATACGTTTCTTTCAGGAGATTTGCCGCTTTATCAGCGTTCTCAAGAGTCACATGTTTAGAACTACACTTTTGGGAGCGCAAGATCTCAACAGGCTCCTGGTTTTGAATACACACCCCCAGACGGGTGGAAACAGGAGTTTTACTTTTATAAGAAGGCTTGTTATTGTTGAGAGGGCGTGTGCGACCCTCAGCTCGGCGAGTTGCTCGGGGTTCAGTCACCGGACCCAAACGTTCTTTGCTCAGAACTTTGCATCGATCCTCTTGCAAAGGACCCAGGCGATCAACTCTCTTCACCTTGAATCGGGACAAATCCACACTGTCACAGTGCTCCGTCGGAGGTGCGGAACTCGAAGGGATCGACGTAACCGGCGCAGAACGTCTTCTGTCTCGACCCTGGCGCGGGTCAGATTTAAGTGACCGACGGGTTGGAGGGTCGGATTCAAGTGACCCGCGAAGTGGAGGGTC
>NC_033798.1:124651750-124652778 GCF_001876935.1 Asparagus officinalis | reverse complement strand
TGGTGGGTCGGATCTGGGTGACCTACGAATCGGCGGGTCGGATTGGAGTGACCTGCGAATCGGCGGGTCGGATTGAAGTGACTTACAAATTGGCGGGTCAGATCGGAGTGACCTGTAAATCGGCGGATCGGATTAGAGTGACCTGCAAATTGGTGGGTCGGATCGGAGTGACCTGCGTTTTGGCGGGTCGGATTGGAGTGACCTACAAATCGGCGGGTCGGATTGGAGGGACCTGCGTTTTGGCGGGTCGGATTGGAGCGACCTGCGTTTTGGCGGGTCGGATCGGAGTGACCCGCACGCCGGCGGGTCGGATTCAAGTGACCCGAGATTCTCGATCTTTTCGGCTGTCGTTTTAGATTTTGGTCTCCAAGTTTGATGCAGTCTTGGTTGTTTCTTAGCTATGTCCTTCTTCTGCATCTTTTGTGCTTTTTGCACAAGAATTCGCGTGCGCGCAAGCGCGCGACGCTTTTGAATTCGCTCCTCCAGAGTTGAACGGATCTTTTTGATTTGGATCCATTCATTTGCTATTGGTTTGGAGGGGAGGACATCTGTCCGCTGTTGGGGTGCTTGGCGTTGCCTAATTTTCAGATCCGCCTCGTAACGGATCCCGTCAATTGACTCCAAGGCTCTAGCGAGTTGGCGCGCACAGCGTTGGCGCTGCCTTTGACGAGTTCTCTTTGATAAAATAGGCGCGCCTTCTGTACTCAACTCCTTGATTGAGGAGGAGTTCAGATCTGCAGATCCGGACTCATTGGAGGCCGGAAGGGCGTTGCAAGGTTCAGCTACCGCAACAACGGGGGCGTTGATCTTCCTTCGCTTGCGAGAGGCGGAGGATCTGGAGGAGGAGGACGACAGATATTCCTCGAACTTCAGTTGGTCAAACTCGTATTCGACCACTTCTTCAACCGGGATGCAGATCCGAGGTTGCGACACGACAGCTCCGAAAGCGAAGCTGTTGGCTCCCACTGTGGTCGCCAGTTTGTTTACGTCGAAAATTATTGTATTCATTGCGGTATTCATTACAACTT
>NC_033798.1:124635805-124649497 GCF_001876935.1 Asparagus officinalis | reverse complement strand
GGCGGGTCGGATTGAAGTGACCCGCGCGCCGGCGGGTCGGATTCAAGTGACCCGCGATTCTCGATCTTTTCGGCCGCCGTTTTGGATTTTGGCCTCCAAGTTTGATGCAGTCTTGGTTGTTTCTTAGCTATGTCCTTCTTCTGCATCTTTTGTGCTTTTTGCACAAGAATTCGCGTGCGCGCAAGCGCGCGGCGCTTTTGAATTCGCTCCTCCAGAGTTGAACGGATCCTTTTGATTTGGATCCATTCATTTGCTATTGGTTTGGAGGGGAGGACATCTGTCCGCTGTTGGGGTGCTTGGCGTTGCCTAATTTTCAGATCCGCCTCGTAATGGATCCCGTCAATTGACTCCAAGGCTCTAGCGAGTTGGCGCGCACAGCGTTGGCGCAGCCTTTGCCGAGCTCTCTTCGATAAAATGGGCGGACTCCAAGGCTCTAGCGAGTTGGCGCGCACAGCGTTGGCGCTGCCTTTGACGAGTTCTCTTTGATAAAATAGGCGCGCCTTCTGTACTCAACTCCTTGATCGGAAGGGCGTTGCAATGTTCAGCTACCGCAACAACGGGGGCGTTGATCTTCCTTCGCTTGCGAGAGGCGGAGGATCTGGAGGAGGAAGACGACAGATATTCCTCGAACTTCAGTTGGTCGAACTCGTATTCGACCACTTCTTCAACCGGGATGCAGATCAGAGGTTGCGACACGACAGCTCCGGCAGCGAAGCTGTTGGCTCCCAATGTGGTCGCCAGTTTGTTTGCGTCGAAAATTGTTGTATTCATTACGGTATTCATTACAACTTCGATCGTTACAATGAAAACAAAAAAAAAGATTGTCTTTTTATAAGACTTTTACACAATGAAAACAAAAGTTTACAACTCTCGTCAAAACAAACGCAGAGATCGTTTATCGGTCTTCTGCTTGCGTGGGATCTTTGCCTGTGCCGGGGTTTATCCGTGGACCGCCTTAGATCTGGATCCGGTTGATGGAAAATTCGGCAGAGCTTCGCCTTCGCCGAGGAAGTATTTGATTTGAAGCGCTGAGATCGACCAAGCGAAATCAGGGCTCTTCTCGAGATTAAGACCAAGCCTAATCTCAAGGGATGGACGGGAATGGGTGTCGGATCTCTCGAACTCTCCTTCTTTATGCCGAAGAACTCGCCAAGATCTGTCAACCCTCGCTGAAATTCGTGCTCCTTTGACTCCACAATCCGGCAGCACCTCCTCGTCTTGATAATCAATCGCCCCAGCTGAAAGGAGGCCCTATGCTTGTATTTATAGGTCGTCCCCGCTAAAAGGAGGCCCTAGGCTTGTATTTATAGGGCTTCGGAAGCGGTTATTTGGATGAGAACAAGTAATTTGGCTCTATCTTCAGTTAACAACAGCCTAACCACGTTTGGGGATGATATCAAGTCAGTTGGGAACCCCTGGAACAGATAAATCCTACGAAAACAGCATCAAAACCGTCAAAACGCGTTTCGGGTTCCGTACTGCGCTTGCGCGGGTCGGAACAGTCCGACCTGCGCTTGTAAAACACCTTATGAGCTTTGGACTGGTCGAAAGCCCAGTTTAAAGCATTTACATATTTGGGGATGTCCAGCTGAGGCAAGGCCTTATAGGCCAAATGAAAAGAAATTGGACTCCAAAACAGTTAGCAGCTACTTTATTGGGTACCCTGATCGCTCTAGGGGCTATAAGTTTTATGATCCCACTATAAGGAATATTTTTGAGACGGGAACAGCAACATTCTTTGAGGATGTTGAGTTTGGGGGGAGAAATAAGGTTAGAGACATTAGTTTTGAGGAGGAATTGGCTTCAGATCCAATCCATACAGTTACTTTTGACAATATTCAGGTTCCTATACCTGTTGTTGCTCAAGAAGTAAATCCGGAACCTCAAGATGATAATGTTGAACAACTCCCTGTTCCAGAAGAACAAACTCAACAACCTCAAGAACCAGTGCCATTAAGGAGATCCACGAGAGAAAGGAGAAATGCTATTCCGGATGATTATATTGTATTTCTCCAAGAACATGAGGAAAGTAGTGGAATGTTAGAAGATGATCCAATCAACTTCTCTCAGGCCATGAAAAGTTCTAACTCTCAACAGTGGATTGATGCCATGAATGAAGAGTATAAGTCTATGCAAGACAATAAGGTTTGGGAACTTGTCCCATTGCCAGAAGGTGCAAAACCAATTGGTTGTAAATGGATTTTTAAAACCAAGCGGGATGCAAACGGTAATGTGGAGAGGTATAAGGCGCGTCTTGTGGCTAAAGGCTATACTCAAAAGGAAGGCATTGATTATACAGAGACTTTCTCTCCGGTTTCATCGAAAGACTCTTTCAGAATAATCATGGCACTTGTTGCTCATTATGATCTTGAGTTACATCAGATGGATGTTAAGACTGCATTTCTCAATGGAGACATTGATGAGATGATTTATATGGTGCAACCAGAAAACTTTGTGTCAGGAGACCCAAAGAATATGGTTTGCAAATTAAGGAAATCCATCTATGGACTCAAGCAAGCTCCTCGTCAATGGTATCATAAGTTTCAACAAATAGTTATCTCGTTCGGTTTTGAGATGAACATTGTTGATGACTGTGTATATCACAAGTTCAGTGGGAGTAAGTATATTTTTCTGGTTCTGTATGTGGATGACATCTTGCTTGCCACTAATGATATAGGCATGTTGCACGAAACCAAGAGATTTCTATCAAAGAATTTTGAGATGAAAGATCTTGGGGACGCCTCTTTTATATTAGGGATCCAGATACATCGAGATCGCTCTCGGGGTATTCTTGGATTATCACAAAAGAGCTATATCGATAAGGTACTTAAAAGGTTTGGCATGCAAGATTGCAGACCAGGTGACACCCCTGTTGCTAAAGGAGACAAGTTTAGTCTCAATCAGTGCCCTAAAGGTAACCTTGAAATTCAGGAAATGCAGAAGATTCCTTATGCTTCGGCTGTAGGAAGTCTAATGTATGCTCAGGTATGTACGCGTCCGGATATTGCGTACATTGTTGGGATGTTAGGCAGATACTTAAGCAACCCTGGTATGGATCATTGGATAGCAGTCAAAAGGGTTATGAGGTATCTTCAGAAAACAAAAGATTACATGCTCACATACAGAAAATCAGAGAAATTAGAGGTCATTGGGTATTCGGACTCTGATTTTGCTGGATGCCAAGATAGCAGGAAGTCTACATCAGGCTACATTTATATGTTAGCAGGAGGAGCTATATCATGGAAAAGTGTCAAACAAACACTAGTAGCTTCCTCCACTATGGCAGCAGAATTTGTAGCTTGCTATGAGGCATCCAATCAGGGAATATGGCTGCGAAATTTTGTCACGGGACTGCGCATTTTGGAAAATGTTGAAAGACCACTAAGGTTATATTGTGACAATAAATCTGCAGTAATGTATTCCAATAACAACAGGAGCTCAACTAAGTCAAAACATATTGACATTAAGTTCCTGGTTGTGAAAGAAAGGGTACAGAGTGGACAGATATCCATAGAGCACATTGGGACAAACTCCATGATAGCTGATCCTCTTACTAAGGGATTGCCACCTAAGGTCTTTCATGAGCATACTGCTCATATGGGTGTGGTATTATTTGAGGATATTATGTTTTAGTGGGAGTTTGTATTTGTGGTGCTTTATGTTTGTTTGTATTGTCTGATCAGAATAAAGTTTTCAGTTAAATCACTCTGTTACATTATGTTTGGTTTTGACCTCACTAAGGAGGACCAGTTGAAAATAGACATGTACTGATCACATTGCATGTAATTTTCATGCTGCACATCCATGATTGATCTATGTCATTTGATTGTATTGGTATATGTGACCATTGATGGGTCGAGTCACGATAAATGTGACGAAAGCCGCTTTGATCCTATATTGATATAGTCAATGGACGAGATTGTTCGGAAATACCTTTTCAGTCATAGCAATTTTTGAGCTCATAAGGTTATACACAATTTAAGGAATCATATGGTGCCCAAGTGGGAGATTGTTGGATTTAATCTAATAAATCTATTTGTGGGCACATATGATTAATCAATGTGTATTGCTATCTTTCAGGATAACCCACTAAAGTGATCAATTAAGTTGGGTTAATGGGTATTTAAATATAATCATGGGGTTATATGTGCAGATACCAGGTTGTAATTGTGATTTATTGAGGGGCTAAATTATAAAAGTACAACATCTATAAATAAGGGGTTATGGTCCCTAATCTAGGGTTACTACATTCTCTAATTCTCTTCACCCCCATCTAAGAGAGAAATTCGGCTAAAGAGAAAACCCTAAGGTTAGAAGATCCAAAACCCAAAATCAAGATCAAGCAATGGATTCAGGTATAAGCTTCCGCTCTTTTAGATTTTTGTTAATCTCTTTGAATTAATCATGGCTATATGGCTTTAGATCTCAAGTTTTATGATGTAGATCTAACATCAAAAACTTAGTGAGGGTAAGAAAAAGTTTGAAGTATATGAGAAAATTATCCTTCATCTAGCTAAAGAAATGAAGGATGGTTTGGTCATTTCACAAAAAATTCTCTCTTTTCTCTTCTTTTATTTTTCTTTATTTCTAGAACTTTCTAAAGTATATCATAATGTTTATCAATTAAATATCTATTACGAAAATATATAAATATGTAATGATGAAATTCTTTTTCATGTAAGTAAATACAAATAAAAATAATATATTCTAATATAAATATATTGTAACCACTTTTAAATAAGCTTAGATAAAATACTATATACTAAACAAATAAAAACCTTTAAAAGATCTTCGAAGTATCTTTGATAAGTTTGGGTATTAAAATGACTCTTTCTGTAAATAAAAAATAAAAAAACTAGGTGTCAATGTTGTTTGCATGTGCAATAATGCGACTAATATCATGAAGATTCTATTTTCTACTTTTTTATATGGTAATCAAACCTAAGATCGTATGAATTATATTGGGACCTCTCATCCGATCAGATCACCCTTAATTCCCCAAATATTGTAAAGATCCTGAGCAGGAAAACAAGTTAATTTCCCAATCCCATTGTGCTGATCAATTTGGGTTGATTTCGGATGAAATCAATATATTAGTTATAACTTCCACGGGTAGAATTGATAATTTCAAATTTGATTTTTTGAACCTTGCAAAATTCATATTAAAGGAAATTTATTCCTTTTCTGAGAAAAAAAATCGTGGTTTAAGCCCCTTTCAATCACTGTTTAATAAAAAAATACGCATTAATTGGCTAATGATATTCAAAAAAATATCTCGCAAGGACTCTCGTATACCTTACTCTTGCGCACAGTGCACATGATGTCGATGCCGATCACCATTGTAATCTTACTATGCGTGTATATTTTTTGTCCATTATAATAAACAAATTGAGGAATTTTTTCAACCACTGCCATTGTTCATGATTGAGTCCAAATAATTGCTTAATTTGCTTCGGTAGGTTGTGATTGCTCATCTACAATATTCCAAACTTGACAGCTACTTGCGGCGTAATTTTAATAGTGACCCTTAGTCGCTCATGTTTAGGGTTTATTTTATCCGATAGCAATTTTGTGAAAATTGTAAAGTACATCTATAATGCATCTTTAGTTTGGAATATCATATGTTACTTTGAAAGAGAAGCGTCTAAATGTTATAAATTTAATGAAAATAAAACAATTAGATGGTGGACTCAATTTCAAACAGACATATTGTTTCTCAATGTACATATTGATTCGTATTTTATGTAATGATTGTACATTTGTACATGTTGCTACTATAGTTATAATGCCGTGTGATATTACATTATTACGAAGAAAACAAAGGCTGAGAGTCTGAGACGGTCTCCATTAAAATTAATTCAAAAGAAATTGTTAAAATTTTTGAACAATCTCTGTCTCTAAGGCGAAGGACGAAGCAGAACTTGATCTTGATAACTGGTTAACGTTTTGAAAAAATAGTGTATTTTTTTTTGGATAATTTAGTCTGAAACTGAATCCAAGGTCCCGAGAGTCATGTTGAAATATATTAGCTGTCTAAATCACCGGAGGTGGATAATATAGTCTATTAATTTTTATCTAGTTTGATTGTAGATGGGCTTTTTTGCTTTTAAAATATAGTCGTATCTACTCATCTATACTTAAATGTATTGTTATAGTCGTATTTAGTCATACTTAAGTACTGTTCATACTACACTAAATACTACGGTAACTTACTACAGTAAATTACTATACCATAAACAGTGAATAGTTTGGTCCTCTTTCAAGGCATAGGAGTAAATTTACTGTTTATGCTATAGTGTTTTACTATATCGTAAATAGTACCATTTTAAATATTAAACATTAAATATAATTTTTTATTTTAAACATACAATAATCAAATTAAATGTGTTAAACTTTAAATGTTTAAAATACAGTGCTTGAAAAATACAAAGAATCATACTTTGTAAAGAATACATACTAGTTCTCAATATAATATCTTTCGCCTTTAATTTGCAAGTACCATTTGTCCCTTTGAGTTAGGTTACGTTTCGGAGTTTCTTTTGAACAAAAGAAAAAAGTGAATTCGTTACTTGGACAGTTGGACATATCCATATTTTTGTTTATCCACTACTTTTTAGTCTTTTTTTTTTTTTTTTTTTCTTTTATCTTAATACATCAATAATTGAACCACGACGCTAACACGCCAAAGTTTCCCGCGTTCTCTGGCTCGCCCAACTGTCCCGAACCCAACCGCCAATATCAACGGTTGAGATTAACTTTCCTTCTGATATTTTGGAATTCAACGGTTTCGATTCGATTCAATTCCTTCCAACGGGAGATTTTTATACCACAAGTACCGATGAGAAGTATCTCCACAGAACTCGCACATGGCTTTGAAGTATTGCGCACTGAATTCATTTGGCCCCCAAAGACTTACCCACACTTATTTCACTGCGTATAATTGTGTGAGTAATCGGGTGCGGAAGTAATTGAGTCGGTTTGAATTATTTGTTATTTTAAGGAAAAGTAAAGATACCATTGAGGCGCGTATCTTTCTCCGGCATAAAAGATATATTTCGTGTTAATCATTGAAGTATCTATTCATACTATATATTTTTGAAAAATTCTTTAAAACCCCAAAATATGAGACCGGGGACAAGTGAGGTGTCCCCCTCCTATTGGATAATAAGTTGGTCATCATTAACAGCTCTGATACCAATTGTTGGGCGCAGAGTCACGCCCACCGCCGCGGAAGCGATATCACTTAAGAGAAAGCCCTGGCTTTTGTTGTCACAAAAGCACAAGTCAACCTCTATATTCTTGTTTATCAAAGGAAACGAGAATAGATAATGAAATTCTTATTTCTCAAAGGAAACAAGAATCGAAAGTGATATATTTCATCAAAGTGAAATATACACTCTTCCTCTCATCAGCTCTAAGACCGGATTTTGAGGGAACCTACAAGCAATAGCCAACAACCCAGAAAACAGTAAATACACGAGATTTACGTGGTTCGGCAAACTTGCCTACGTCCACGGGAGGGGTGAGGGGAGATTCCACTATAAGGAGAACATCGACGACTTGTACAATCCACAAGCTCGTCTCAAAGAAAAAGATCTAATTTTTATCCAAAAGAAATTGACCTCTCTTTTGTAAATCTCTCTTTTTTTCTCTCCTCAAAAACTCTCTGCTTTTACTCTACTCTCAAAAACAACCGAAAGAAAAAAAAAAACTTTTCAACCCTCTGTTTTTTTTTCTTCCGCAGACTTCCCCTAAGCCGCTGTTCCCCACAACCTGCAGCCAAAAAAAAATTTTCCCCACGCAATAACCCTAGCGACTTTAGGGTATATATAGCATTAGCACCGCTCATCAATTTCGTTCAGGACGAAACCCGAACAGGCCCACTCGTGGGTAATTGCAATCATGTATTGTGTGGCCCCCACAATACCACATGTGTTCACAATTCTCCACCTCGTACATCATTTGATAAACCTCAAATTATGGACGAATACCAGAAGAACACCGCGAACATCACCAGAGATCTGAACACCAAACCATGCCAAACCAGCTGCGCCACTTTACCGCGGCTGCCTACGTACCCTCCACCTGGATCAAGCTAACCGTAGTTCAGAATTTGTTTTCCATCATAGTCTCCACCTCACCCCATCACCGCCCCGAAGGGCCATGCCCTCTTGGGCAAATCAACACGGGCTGATATGAAGCAAGTCCAAGCAATGCTTAAACTTGCTACATGTGACCACCTTGGTTAACATGTCTGCGGGATTCTCATTCGTGTGCACCTTCATGAGAGAAATGTCACCTTCCTCTATGACATCCCGCACAAAATGATATCTGACGTCGATATGCTTGGTACGAGCATGATGAACTTGATTCTTCGCCAAGTGAATCGCACTTTGACTGTCGCACCACATCTCCTGCTCAATCCCCAAATCATCTAGAAGACCCCACAACCACAATGCTTCCTTCACTCCCTCCGCCATGGCCATGTACTCGGCCTCTGTAGTAGAAAGTGCCACTGTAGCCTGCAACATCGATCGCCAACTAACTGGAGCTCCATGTATCTTGAATACATAACCAGTAGTAGATCGCCGTCTATCTAGATCTCCCGCATAATCAGAGTCAACAAACCCGTAAATCTGATATGTATCTCCACCAAAACACAGACCCGTGTTCACGGTACCTTTCAAGTACCTTAGGACCCATTTCACCGCTTCCCAGTGCGCCTTTCCCGGATTCGCCATGAACCTGCTGACCACACTAACCGCTTGTGAAATATCTGGACGTGTACACACCATGGCGTACATCAAACTGCCAACTACACTAGCATAAGGAACACGCTCTATGTGTGCCTTATCTTCCGCTGTAGTGGGAGATTGTTTACCTGAAAGCTTGAAGTGTGGAGCCAATGGAGTCGCCACCGACTTAGCACTTTGCATCCCGAACCTCGCGATCACCCGCTCTATATAGCCCTTCTGACTCAAGAACAATCGCCGATTCACCCGCTCTCTTCTAATCTCCATACCCAGTATTTTTCTAGCAGCGCCCATGTCCTTCATCTCGAACTCTTTACCAAGTTGAGATTTTAACCTATCTATCTCTACCCCGCTCTTAGAAGCAATAAGCATGTCATCCATATACAAAAGGAGATAAATATAATCATCTCCACGAAGCTTCTGAATGTAAACACAACAATCGTAATCGCTTCGGGAAAACCCATGCTTTAGCATGAAGGAGTCAAATCGCTTGTACCACTGTCGCGGAGATTGCTTCAATCCATAGAGTGACTTCCTCAAGCGACATACCACCGAGCTCTGAAGGATCTTCCTTTCTCTTATACACCCACTTACAACCAATAGCTTTTCTTCCTACGGGCAATGGGACCACCTCCTATGTTTGGTTTTTCCGAAGAGATTCCATCTCCTCCTTCATCGCAGCCAACCAACTCTCACTATCTTTATCCCGAATAGCTTCCTTGAAGGATAACGGCTCATCTTCCTCCATCGAGAGTGCGTATTCAACCAAATTAACCTGCCCATAGTGCTTCAGGGGTTGATCAGCCCCCAGCTTCTGTACCTGCTTGTATGCTCGCTTTGGCCTAGTGGAAGCCAAGCTATCCTCGAGCGTTGTTGTAGTGCCTGTGTATTCTCTTGCTGAACCTCCTCTTGCTCAAGCTTATCATCTACCTGATTTTCCACTTGAACATGACTAGAACCCGGTTGGTCTTTAGGTTCTATCTCAATAACCTGGGACTTTGAAGTCCCAACAGTCCCAACACCATCATCATTGGGTGCCCTAGCAATCATGGATTTTTCATCAAAGGTAACGTCCCTGCTGATCACGAACTTCGAATCTTCTGTACACTAAAGGCGGTAGCCTTTTACGCCCTTTGCATACCCCAAGAATATCGCCTTCTTGGCCCTCGCGTCAAGCTTTCCCTCGTTGACGTGATAATAGGCGGTACATCCGAAAATTCTGAGCCTCTCATAATCTGCATGTTCCCCTGACCACCCCCTATGGGGTGTATCCCCATCCAATGTCGAATGTGGAGAACGGTTCACAATGTAACATGTTGTAGCCACCGCTTCTGCTCACCATTCGTTGCCCAATCCAGCATAAGATCGCATACTCATTGCCTTTTCCCGCAATGTTCGGTTCAGTCTCTCCGCGACCCCGTTCTGCTGTGGTGTTGACCTGACTTATCAGTGTCGAACAATGCCCTCTTGATCACAAAACTTCTTGAAAGCACCATCTGTATACTCTGTACCGTTGTCAGATCTTAGTGTCTTCAATTTCTTGCCCGTCCTGTTCTCAACCATTGCTTTTCACTTCTTGAATGTCTCAATATTAATACCTCATTCTTATGCTTTAGAAAATAAATCCAAGCATACCTAGAATAATCGTCTATGAACGAGACAAAATACTTGGAACCACCCTTGGAAGTTATCTGAGCCGGACCCCAAACATCCGTGTGCACATAATCTAGTATACCTCTGCTCTTGTGATTGCTTTTCAAGAATTGGACCCTGTGCGCCTTTTCATACACACAATCCTCACAAAAATCCATGCAAGGTTTCTTCAGATTCTTCAGCAAACCCTCCTTACCAAGCAGAACTAGACCCTTCTCTTACATGTGCCCAAGCCGCCTATGCCATAACCGTGTGTGCTCACATGGGTCTCCACCACTTCCTTCAGTTTCAACCGCTGCATCTCATGTCACCGTCGTACCTGAGAGAGTATATAGATTACCGTGACGAACACCCTTCATCACTGTTAGGGAACCTCGAACAACCTTCTTCACTCCGTTCTCTGTAACAATCTTGCAGCCACCAGAGTCTAATGCACCCACTGAGATAAGATTCTTCCGCAAGTCGGGAACGTGTCGCACGTCCGTCAAGGTTCAAACCACTCCATCATGCATTTTGATTTTGATATCACCTAGCCCCACCGTTTTACAAGCATGGTTGTTCCCCATCAATACGGTTCCACCATCAATGCTCTTGTAGGTAGTAAGCCACTTTCTATTTGGACACATATGGTAAGAGCAACCAGAATCAAGAATCCACTTCCCGGAGGTATCCTCGCCACCCGTGACGACATAGCATTCCTTATCGCTCCCTTTCTCCGAGGCGTAACTCGCCTCTTCCTTGCCTTCTCTTCTCTCGGTCTTGTTGTTGTTCTTTTTCCCACCTACTCTCTTGTTAGGACAATCGACCTTGAAATGCCCAACTTCACCGCATTTGAAACACGCTCGTCCCGCAAGAGGTCTCGATTTAGATCTAGACTTTCCTCCCTTGCCTTTTCCTCGCTCATTGCTCCTTCCTCTAGCAAACAATCCCTGCGCTTGTTCTTTGTTACCACCAGTAGTCATGTCACCGGTTGCAATCTTTCGAAGGTCATCCCCTAGAAGCGCCGTTCTAGTCTCATCCATCGTCAAATTGTCTCCCACAAGCATCAATGTTTGCACCAGGTTCTCATAAGACTTCGGCAGAGATAGAAGTAGTAGAAGCGCTTGATCCTCATCTTCTACAGTCACATCGATGTCCTTCAGATCCGATATAATCCTATCGAACTTGTTGATATATTCCCGGATTGATGAGCCCTCCTCCATCTTGCAAGTATACAATTTGGATTTTAAATAGATCCGGTTCGTTAGACTCTTCGTCATGAAGGTGCTTTCTAACTTCGACCACACGCCCGTAGCCGTTTCCTCTCCATCTACCAAGAAAGCTACATCCCTTTCAAGGCAAAGGATAATCGACGCCCGTGCTTCCAGATCCAGCTCCTCCCAATCCTCATCAGACATATCCTTGTGCTTCTTCTCTTTTCCCGCCAAAGCTTTGTGCAATTTCTGCGAAATCAACAAGTTCTTCATCTGCATCCTCCAATAAGAAAAATCATTCTTCCCATTGAATTTTTCAATCTCGTATTTTCCCACTTTAACTGTTTTACTTGTTGACGTCATTCTCCGCTTGTATTAATGAATCCGCTTCTCTCAGGAAAATTGCCGAGCACCACCTCAAACCAGAAGCTACACCACTTCCAATCTGAATAACAGCTCTGATACCAATTGTTGGGCGCAGAGTCACGCCCACCGCCGCGGAAGCGATATCACCTGAGAGAAAGCCCTGGCTTTTGTTGTCACAAAAGCACAAGTCAACCTCTATATTCTTGTTTCTCAAAGGAAACGAGAATAGATAATGAAATTCTTATTTCTCAAAGGAAACAAGAATCGAAAGTGATATATTTCATCAAAGTGAAATATACACTCTTCCTCTCATCAGCTCTAAGACCGAATTTTTAGGGAACCTACAAGCAATAGCCAACAACCCAGAAAACAGTAAATACACGAGATTTACGTGGTTCGGCAAACTTGCCTACGTCCACGGGAGGGGTGAGGGGAGATTCCACTATAAGGAGAACACCGACGACTTGTACAATCCACAAGCTCGTCTCAAAGAAAAAGATCTAATTTTTATCCAAAAGAAATTGACCTCTCTTTTGTAAATCTCTCTTTTTTTCTCTCCTCAAAAACTCTCTGCTTTTACTCTACTCTCAAAAACAACCGAAAGAAAAAAAAACTTTTCAACCCTCTGTTTTTTTTTTCTTCCGCAGACTTTCCCCTAAGCCGCTGTTCCCCACAACCTGCAGCCAAAAAAAATTTTTCCCCACGCAGTAACCCTAGCGACTTTAGGGTATATATAGCATTAGCACCGCTCATCAATTTCGTTCAGGACGAAACCCGAACAGGCCCACTCGTGGGTAATTGCAATCATGTATTGTGTGGCCCCCACAATACCACATGTGTTCACAATAGATAATTCGAGCTAGATTTTTTCCCCTTCTTATAAGGGTTGTTTAGTTGGTTTTTACCTGAAAAGTATGAAAGTTATTTCGTGACTTGGAACTCATTTTGGTGGTATTAGAGCTTAAATGGATTTCATGAGGAAACTAATGCGGTGGAGCAATTCATGATCTATTTTACACAAATATTCAAACCTCCCAAACATAATAAATGAAAACCTTTTCAGGTCATATTATTTCTAAAGGTAATGTGATAAGTATAAAAATCAATTTCATCTTTTTACAATTTGCACCCCAAAAGAAAATACAAAATAAGAATGTAGATACTTCTTATGTCAAAATTTTAAATTAAAATTGTATGGCTTAAGCACCAATATTTCCTCTATAATATCCCTCTTTTTTTTGTTATATTCCAAAACTAAAATAAAAGAAAAAACTACTCGCTCGATAAGTGTGTGGATAGTTTTTATCCCAAAATTTCAAATTCAAATTATAGAGAGACACATGATATCTTGAGAGGTAAGACTGATAATAAATCATAATTTTTTTTTGTCTATGAATATTTCCTCTATAATATCCCTCTTTTTTTTGTTATATTCCAAAACTAAAATAAAAGAAAAAACTACTCGCTCGATAAGTGTGTGGATAGTTTTTATCCCAAAATTTCAAATTCAAATTATAGAGAGACACATGATATCTTGAGAGGTAAGACTGATAATAAATCATAATTTTTTTTTGTCTATGAAAAACTAAAATAAAAGAAAAAACTACTCGCTCGATAAGTGTGTGGATAGTTTTTATCCCAAAATTTCAAATTCAAATTATAGAGAGACACATGATATCTTGAGAGGTAAGACTGATAATAAATCATAATTTTTTTTTGTCTATGAA
>NC_033798.1:124558191-124633246 GCF_001876935.1 Asparagus officinalis | reverse complement strand
TTTGCATATAATGTCTCATTTGAGACTCCGGTCTATTTAGGATTTTAATTCTCATTTTAATTTGATAGACAATGTATACTGCAAAAATAGTAATCACTGGTCTATCCTTCAGTAAATATGCAGTCTTCACGTGTAACCACTAATATCTATCATCTCTATTTAAAAAAGTGAAAATGGGTAAATGTTAGTAAATTTGCATATAATGTCTCATTTGAGACTCCGGTCTATTTAGGATTTTAATTCTCATTTTAATTTGATAGACAATGTATACTGCAAAAATAGTAATCACTGGTCTATCCTTCAGTAAATATGCAGTCTTCACGTGTAACCACTAATATCTATCATCTCTATTTAAAAAAGTGAAAATGGGTAAATGTTAGTAAATCCCCAATAAGTTTGGATAGTTGACACTAAACCCCCATTACGTCTAAAACTCTCACTAAGAGCATGTTTGGCAACATATTTATTTCTATCTATATGTATATTTTAACTTATAAGTTGTCAGGGTAAAGTTTGGGAATTGTTTGTTTATCACTTAGGGGGGTTATTCATTGGGGTAATTTTTGAGATAATGGGATAATTTTTGGAACAATAATGTTTGGTGTTATTCATTGGGGTAATTGGAACTGGTGTAATCTTTATGGTGTTATTGGTTTGTTGGGGGTAATTGGTGACAAAAACCCCATTTCACCCAAAATTATCCCAAGTATTTAAACACTTCACATCCTCACACTCAAAATTTACCCAAAAAAGAGAGCTGGAACAAATGGGGGTAACCTTGCCCTCTTCTTCCACGTCGTCACCCGCCCCCAAGATCTCCCCCCCTCATCCAAAGAAAACCTAGGGGAAATAAAAAAATCCCATCGCCAAAACCCTAATCTTCTCCCCGTCCCATTCCTCAATCTTCTCCACTCTGCTCCCCTCTATCTCCCGCCATGGCCGCCGAGGTCTGGATGCGGCTCCGCTCTACAGGACGAGGAGGTTCGACGCGAGGGGTAAGATGAGCTTTCAGGAGATCCCGCCGCTGGATTCGGTCGATCTGAGCTCGATCGTGTCGAGAGCGGAGGGGATTCTATACACGATCGCTGATGCTGCGGTTGCTGTGGATCGGACGCGGGGGGGTCGACGGCGCAGAAGAGTGGAACAAATTACCCCATTGGAACAATTTACCCCAATTTACCCCAAGTTACCCCAATGAATAACCCCCCCTTAGTTTTAACTCATAAGTAGGAAAAAAAATTAAATTGGGATTCTTCAACTTATTTTTTGGCCACTTATCAGTAAATCCACTTATTGATGTTAAAAGACTATCTTGTACTAAAAAAAAAGAAAAAAAAACATTAGTAATAAGTAACTTATAATGAATCGTAAAATAAATAGTAGCCTAACATGCTCTAAACTCCCAAAAATGTTTTGCATAAAACTCCTAAATTAACATATTAGTTAGTATATGGTCAAATGACTAAACCATTCTAATAAATTTTTGGAAGAAAACACCTAGTAAGTTTATAATTTTGTCACTTAACCCCAATAACTAATGATAGAAAGTCCTTCATAACGGTTTTTTTTTTTCATTTTCAAGGTTCTACGTTATTTTTTGACTTTTTAGTAGGTTGTTTCTAATTTTCAGAGTTTAAAATAGGTTGCTTGTTATGTTTGGTTTTTGTGACAAGCTATTTGTAATATTCAAAATTTTTAGATTGTTCTTTATAGATTTTGGATTTTTAAGGTCTTATTGGATTTTTAAAGATTTTTTAGAGATATTTTTATAATTTTAGATTTTTACGTGATTGTACTTTTAACGCATCTATTTGTTGTCTTTAGAGTTTTCAAAGGTTTGTCAATGATTTTGAGAATTAAAAGGGGTGGTTAGTAATTTTTAGGTTTCTCAGGAGATTCTAGGGTGGTTAGTAATTTTTAGGCTTTTCAGGAGATTCTAGGGTGGTTAGTAATTTTTAGGTTTTTCAGGAGATTCTATGTATTTTTTATATTTTAAAGAGTTTTCTTTGTAATTTTTAGATTTTTCATGAGATTATTTGTTGTTTCATATTTTTAAACAAAATAAATAATTTGAGTGGTATATATTAGCCTTGGGGGATAATGTTCGTCTGTGTATATTTATGGGTGATGCCATTATGAGTTTAAGTGAAAATTTTTAAATTTTTTTGGTGGTTATCTAAAATTTTGAAACTTATCGGGGGATTTAAAAAATTTATAGTTTTAATGCCAAATAACTAATCTTATTAGAGATTTAATGAAATTATCATTTAAACAAATTAAGGAAATCCAACAATTTTTTCTGGAATGTAAGACTAATAGTAAACCATTAATTCCTTCTTTATATGTTTTTAAGAGATTTAAAGAATTAAAAATTATTGTTAGACCTTTTGATTATGAATAATTAAAGAAAATTTAAAATATGATTATTTGTTTTTTAGTTACTAAAAATTTGACTATATTTGGAAATTTCTAATTGTGGACAAACTTAATTTGATGAGAAATTTAATTATGAATATAAAAATAACATATGACACTTAAGGTTGTTTTATATGCTTATGTGTCATCGTTTCGTGTACTTTTAGTAATATCACTAATTTCTCATTATATAAAGAAGTAATTTCTTATTTTATTGTATGTAAAGGAGCAATGTCAAATGTAAATTCTAATTTGAGAACATTTAGTGATTTGAATAACTTTATATATTTTTGATCTTATCTATTACCCTCGTATTTTTTTCCTTTTTTATTTTTTGTTGCCACTTATGTTTCTCTTATTTGATCCTCATCCTTACTTGATTTTGATGCGTGTATGGACTATAAACACCCTTTACGAACCACTTTTTGATGGGAAGTACAGAAATTAAGTGTTGTAGTTAGAAAAGAGTTCATTTTAATAAGATCATCTTTCCAAATATAATTCTGAGTTTCCTTAAAAAAAGAATAGCAACCTTTTGAAACTTTTAATATCCAATATCCCAATTGGATTAACAGGGACCGGTATCAGTCTCCGTACATTGCACCGAATTTAACCATATATAGCACCATACGGAGTCCCATCGATTGCTAACTTAATGCCCCATATTATGTGGACCCCACTCCCTAGCCTATGGGCGTTTGTTTGTTCAGAATTGGGTGCTTCGGAAAACACGGATTAAAAGGCTTTTTACTGACCACGTCATTTTTTGTTGTTATCTTATCGCCCAGTTGGACTTTAATGCGACCGGCAGTAGCAGGTCATCACATGAAAAGATCCCGGCCTCCTACGGAATCCAATCACTCATTTCCACGTACGTCGGCTCTAGATTCCAATCTTGAGTAAACACAAGACGCCTCCGCATAAGGTTGCCATACGGGATTAGTTATCTACCGGTCATCTCAACAATTTCTAAATCTAACGGTTGAAAACAAGCCCGCATAAAGTTCTATGCGGGGGTCGTATGCTGCTCTTTGTCAGTTACTTGCGTATATTTAACTGCTGGACCCCACGCCTCTCCGATTTCCAAGCGTTTCGTTTGGTTGGTTCAGCTCACTCTAAAATCTTCAATCTCTTTTCTTCTCAAATTCTCTCTCCTCCCACCGCCCAAATTATAGCCCTACCCAAACTCCACTTTTATAGTTTTTTAAAGCCCCTCCTCAATCATCCTATTTAAACCCCCCAGACCCCTACCCCTCATCCCCATCTTCCCCTTCTCTCAGAAAAGATGGCATCTTTACCTTATACCTCTCTCTTGCTTCTCCTCCTCTCGTCGGCGATCCTCGCCGCCGCGGCCACCGCGGAGACTCGACCATGTCGATCATCGCCTACAACGAAAAGCCACGGATTCAGGGGATGAGCGGAGCGACGCCAGAATCAGACTCATCTACGACCAGTGGATGGCGATGAACGGCAGACAGTCCACGCGATCGGGAGGGGCGATTCGCCGGTTCGAGATCTTTAAGGACAACCTCCGGTTCATCGACGAGCACAACGCGGCGGCGGACAAGGGCGAGCACTCGTATAGATTAGGGTTGACTAAGTTCGCCGATTTGACGAACGAGGAGTATAGATCGACGTACCTTGGGATTAAGGCTGATGAGAGGAAGGAGAGGGTTAGGGTTAGGAGCGAGAGGTACAAGGTCAACGCTGGGGAGAGCTTGCCGGATTCCGTTGACTGGAGAAAGGAGGGGGCTGTAACTTCGATCAAAGATCAGGGGAGTTGCGGTAATTGTGGTAAGTTTCGATTGTTGAACTTTTTTTGGGGGGTCCTTGTTCTGATTGGTTTTGTTATTACTTGGTTCCTAAGTTTTTTGGATTTTTTGGTGAGGTAAAGTTTATTTTGACCGTGGATTGGATTAGGTTAAAGCTGTCGTTTTTTCTTAGGATTTTTTTCCGCCTATTTTGTGAATGCAGCTGGGGATGATTTGATTTAGAAGTAACATATCCAGTTATAGAACGTTGATGAGCGTAATTACAATAAGCTTACTTAAGTTGTCTTTTTCTATAAGGTTCCTTGTACGGTTAAATCAAAAATTTGTACTATGTCAATTTCTATAAGAAAACTCTGATTTTTTTATCGATTTAGTTGCTAACGTCAATTTAACCAATTGTTGTTCCTATACATGTATAAAGGCAACAAATTTATGAACAGTATTTGGATCCTGCAGTAGATTAGGGAACTAAATACCTTAGATTGAGACTGAAAAATAATTAATCGTCGATGCATAATTGCAATAGTTTGTAATTTTGTTTTCTACCTTACTAAGTTTTAACTAGACAAGATGTAGATTTTAGTTACCACTACTGATTTTATTGATCATGTCAATAATGATTAAGAGAAAATTAAGATTGATGTTGTGCTTGTACAGGGAGTTGTTGGGCTTTCTCGACAGTAGCTGCAGTTGAAGGGATCAATAAGATTGTGACTGGTGATCTAATTTCGCTGTCTGAACAAGAATTGGTTGATTGTGACACCTCATATAATGAGGGATGCAATGGTGGCCTTATGGACTATGGTTTCCAATTTATCATCAACAATGGTGGAATTGACACTGAAGAGGACTACCCATACAAAGCCCAGGATGGCAGATGCGACACCTATAGGGTATATAGACTTATCTCGTTAATTTGATTCGATTGTTGTATAATCATTACATATTGTTTTCATTTGTCAGTCTATATCAAGTTGATTCTTAGAATATCCATTAACTATTGGAAAATAAAATATAAAAGATGATAAAGGTCATAGTACAATATTAGTGTTGATACTATAAGTGAGGTCAAAACCTTTGCTGATAAGTATATTTCTATATAGCTGTATATTTGTATTTCTTTATGAAATTAGGTTAGAGGTGAACCTTTGCTGATAAGTTATTATTGTTTGACACTATGGCACAGTTATAGAAATTGTGGCCATGATAATATATCAATACATTTTTTTGTCAAGTTTGAATTCTATGGTATTCATCATCTCAATCAATTAGATGTCGGAATAGGGCTAGTGCCCTGATCCTCACTATTGATGGTATTGATTTGATTCATTTGTGGCATTCTCATCTTGATTGACTTGTTTATTTATTTGCAGAAAAATGCAAAGGTCGTATCCATTGATGGGTATGAGGATGTTCCTGAGAATGATGAGAATGCCCTGAAGAAGGCTATTGCCAACCAGCCTGTTAGTGTTGCAATTGAAGCTAGCGGAAGGGCATTCCAGCATTACCAATCGGTGAGATTATTGTTTTACATGATTTCATCTAATTTTTAATATTGCTTTGGGTAAACATTTATGTTAGCTTCTGATTAATAATTTACAAATTGATAGCTAGAGCTATTTTTCGCATACATTAGTCTAGTATAATAAATAAATTTCTAGACTGGTCACATTTCAGTTGTTTTGAGATGTATTCTGGTAATTTTGACGCAAATCATTTAGGATGGTGTAATTCCAGTAAGAAACATGGGCGATAGTTACCTTTGGTTGGCTATCTAGCAGGCAAAGACTTCGCAACTCCTTAAGGTTTGCTGCTACCTTATGTATTACTGACACCTACATGTGATAGTCATCATAGGTACAATCTTGCCTTTTATTTGCTAGGGAACAATAAGTTCAATTATCTGCTCAAGGAGACATGATTACTATTGTGAATCATCTTTCCTCGTGCGCGTCCCTTGATTTATGAAATTGAGTAAAAAAATAATTTTATCAACTATTAAGGCCATGTTTCTTTTCTAGAACCCATATAGATGCAAATAATTTTATCAACCATATTTATGACATTTCCTTTCAAGAGAATGGTAGGCTTAAGTATCTTGTGAAGTAACTCTTTCTTGCTTTATGTGAATTGTTGTCCCTCTCCTTAGATTTATTAAATTGAGAAGCATTTACTGTGCACAATGTGTTCATACAGCATAATACTTACGATGATACTTTGTAGAGCTTGTGGTTACATTGTTTTTGGATCCCTATTTGCTAACTTATTTCACAGATATCTAAGGTGGTTCAAATCCAACAGTGAAAACCATTACTAGCCATTTTGATTTTAAGCAATATTTTTTGCAAGCCATATTTAAAGGTTCGTTTAAAATCTAACAGTGAAAACCGTAACTATCCAATTTTATTTCAAGTAATATTACTGGGCATGGCTTGTAATCCATTTGATTCTCCTTGTCTCCACCATCTCCTTTTCTGGAAGAGTATCCTTTTCTCCAAATGGTTAGCTATAACAATATACTGAATCAACACCTACTTTTTTGTTGGCAAACACACAGTAAACTTCATCTTATGATAAGAAAACTGTGTATAACGTAATCTGCAATAATCATCACGAAGGATAAACAAGAAGTGCCAAATTTATTAATCAGTGTCAAACAACCTTTCCTTAGTTTAGTGCTAAATCTGAACTTGCTTTGAATCAATTAAACCTTGTCCCTTGTGTATTGGCAAAATTGTTATGGAATACTAGGTTCATATACTAAACAAATTTTTGTAATTTCCAGGGTATTTTCAGTGGGCAATGTGGCACTGAGCTCGACCATGGTGTTGTAGCAGTAGGTTACGGAACTGAGAACGGCAAGGACTACTGGATCGTTCGTAACTCGTGGGGCTCGTCATGGGGTGAAGCCGGCTATATCAGACTTGAGCGTAACATTGCTGCTCCTGCTGGAAAGTGTGGTATCGCAATTGAGCCATCTTACCCAATCAAGAGAGGTCAGAATCCGCCCAACCCGGGCCCATCTCCTCCTTCTCCTGTTATCCCACCCACTGTTTGTGATAATTACTATTCTTGCCCGGAGAGCACAACTTGCTGTTGTGTCTATGAGTTTGGCCGGTCTTGCTTTGCTTGGGGATGCTGCCCTCTTGAAGGCGCCACTTGCTGTGATGATCACTATAGTTGCTGCCCCCATGATTATCCCATCTGCAACGTTCAGGCTGGAACTTGTCTCACTGTAAGTCTTACTTGTATCTTCAACTTATGGCAACGAGTCCTTTTTAACTTCCGTTTAAATTATTATTGTTAAATTTGCCGTACCATTTAGTTAATTATAATTTACCCCCGCAGTGGTTGCTACTAGAATTTTGACAATTGATGGATGAAAGATAGTTCTAACTTGTATAATTTGAAACGGAGAGGAAAGACGATGACCAGAGTTATTGAACTATCAATAGGTAGGTTAGTTTTGAAAATAATGACAAAAGTCAACATAATATAAATGGATATTTTGATTTTACTCAACTAACAATAGTTGTGGGGTAAAATTTTGATAAGACTATAAATTTGGGTGGTAGGCTAGAATGGCAATTTAAGGAATAATTTTAAAAATATGTAATGTTTTGTGGTGTATACCTCTAACAACCCTAGATAATTTACACGAGTTTTAAGTTTTGATTTTGAGAAATTAAAAGAAAGAAAGCTATATAGGACTTGGTTATGATATATTCCAAGGTAGTATTCTAATTAAGTTCCCTTTTTTATGTGCAGAGCAAGAACAACCCTCTGGGAATTAAGGCCTTGGTCCGAACTCCAGCGAAACCTCACTGGGCTTTCTCAGCTGCCGGAGGCAAGAAGCAGTAATGATGAATTCAACAATCACTTGCACCTCACCATCATTTCCATTTCTATTTAGGGGACCAAGCAGCAATGCTTATTGCTTTGCTGGTTTGTTTTATGATGATTAGCAAACTCTTGTACATAGTTCTTAAGCTTCATATTCCCTAAAACCAATTGGTGGTACTATTTGAACTTGCTACATTACTCTTGTAACATTGATAGTTATTTCAGCTGAAATTATGCAATTCCCTTATGTTTTCTTTGTGGTTGGAATTTGAGATACGTAATTGATGCTTATTTGAGATTAGTTTCTTTGTGATTTAAGTTTGGTCCTGTGCGTGGTCATGTGCCTGTACTTTGAGCTTATGTTATGATTAGGGGTGTTAAACGGGTGGGTTTGGGCATTAAATGGGCGGGTCATAAATGGGCGGGTTTTTGCCCGCCCATTTAATAATCGGGCCGCCCATTTGCCCGTTTAACTATAATAACTATATATATATATAATACTTTTGTGGTGTTTCTGTAAACTTTTAGGGGTTTTTTATAAACTATGATAGCTATATCGTGATACGGTGAATTAGTCGACACGGTGAGAACAATGTTGAAACGGAGCAACGTTATGCAAATGAGACCGTGTCGACTAATTCAGCCACAAACATCATTGACATAACTACCTCACACACTTATAACCCTGCAGCATCGAGATATCAATAAAGCCAGTGGAAATCATAGACAAGAAACGTTCTCAAAATGTTCAAACATGTCAAAGCAGCCTGTACTGGAACAAGAATATACACAACAACTTACATACCAAGTTTTTCGATTATATTAATAACAATATATGTTCTTCTAAGCATTACATAACAAGGGAAATAAACGAAAAGAAAAGGATAGAATTGCAGACCCAAGCATATAAGTTTACGAGTGCTACATTCAATTCCAAATTCAAATAATCGAGGCTGGCATACATTGCCATACAAACAGAAGGCATGCTTTGAAGAGTAGGCATTGTGGCGCGTTATCCATGATGTCAAGGCACAAATTCCTCTCATACACAATATACCAAACACCTGCAAGTCATAAGAATCTTTATGTTAACACTACAATACAAAATAAACTAGTCGTCCTCATTTTATAATTTTTAAGAAAGAAAGCCCTTTGGAGAATGAGAAAAACCAAAGGGGAGTGAAGAAAATATAAATCCTGGGTTCTTTTTCTAGGGGATATTCCGAAAACAAAGGGACAAAAAACTAATTTCTCTAGAAGTAATGAGAACTTAGCAGGACACAAACAAAAAATGTCATAAACCAAGGCACATATTTGGTCATTAGATACAAAATAAAATAACAACAATCATAAATATATGTATCATGAGTTAAGACATGTTTTCAAATGTGTAGAAAGACCCCCTCTGCACATGCTCTACCTTCACTTATGACTTGCGTCACGATCCATTTGTGCGACACAAAAATATGATGTGAGATGAAAAAAAGATATCACAAGTTACAATTTTTGTTGTAGTGAGTGTTGTAGGCGTCGAAAATTGCCTATAGGTCTCTACGAACAACTCAGTATTAAGGAACGACGATGAACGTCACTATCCGGTTCACAGGAGTCCGATTGACGTCGGTGAACGCTTGAAGTGAATCGACGGACTACGTGAGCTGACAGAATTCCGGAATAACGAAGGTGCGGGCTAATCGGGAGCCCTGCAATGTTTACAAAGGGAACAATGCCCTTCGTGTCTCATTCATTCTACAGATAATCCAACCATTGGAGCTGATAGAACTCCTTGTCGTCTTTCCAACGTATTTGGAATCACTCAGATCCGGGTTCAGACAAAGAAGTTACAGCGAAAACAGTCAAACGGGCATTGAAAACGTCTTAAGGCTGAACTGAGGCACCTACGGTGTCTCGGCCAAGTCAAGACACCCCAAGGGTGTCTCGGTGAAGCCAAGACACCCCAAGGGTGTCTCGGTTTAGCCGAGACACCCCAAGGGTGTCTCGGCCAGGCTAGGACACCCCTAGGGTGTCTCAATGCAGATTTGACCCCTTTAAGCAGTTTTAACCGCTCCGCAACCCCTCATGCCTATAAATACAGCCTTAGCCTATTTTTTAAGATCTTGGAATTTTGGAGAAGCTCGAAGCCTGCTGGAGTGAAGACGTGATCGAGCACTTCAACGAAGAGAGTTTCTTCGTCAGATCTACATACACCCGTACCGATCCTTAGTCATATCCCTGTTTGGTAATACTAAAGAAGAGAAATATCTGCTTTATGAGATAGCGCTTCAGTTCTAGATCTCCTTGACGCGATCACGAAGTCTCATGCAGATCTGCATTGCCAGGTAGTCCACGATATCACGTCCACCCGTCACAGCTACAAGACCCACGCACAAGAGACGATAAACGGATCTTGTGTTTATTTTTAAGAAAGTTGTAATTTTTAATTCTTTGTTATTTGAATTCATTTGTAACGTTTGAAGTTTAATGAAATCAATGATGAAGGCGACTTTTGACGAAAACAAACTGGCGATCATAGTGGGAGCCAACGGCCTCGCTGCCGAGGCCGTCGTGACGCAACCGGCCTTCAAGATCCGGGTGAACGAAGAGATCGAATACGAGTTCGATCAACAGAAGTTTGAAGAGTACCTCTCTTCCTCCTCCTCCAGATCCGCCTCTCCAAACGGGCGCAGGAAGACTTCATCTTCCAAGGGTGCTCGCGGGCCCTCAGGATCGAAGATCCAAGATCCCCTCGCCGCCGTTGCACTTACTCACCGCGACGCTCCAATGGCGTCTAACGTGGTGGAAGCTGCAGATCCAGATCTCCCTTCCGCCGCGAAGTCAACTGCTGAAGGTGTTCCAGCCTTGTCAAAGAGGGCGCGCCAAAGACGGCGCCAACGCCTTGCGCGACAACTGGCCAAGGCCGCAGAATCGATGGACGGGATCCGCTACAATGAGGATCTAAAGTCCAGACAGCGCCAAGAGCAACAACGGCGCACAACCAACTCCTCCTCCAAGACAGAGACGAACGAATGGGTTCGTGTCAAGAGGACTCGCTCAACCCTCGAAGAGCGAATCAAGAAACGTCGCGCATTGCTTGCGCATGCCCGAGTCCTTCTGCAGAAAGCGGAAGAGATGCAGAAAGAAGAGACGGTCAAGAAACCGTCAAAACACAAGCAGATGTGGGTGCCAAAGGCAAAACCGGCGCCAAAGGCAAAAGTGGACGGAATTGCCGTCCAACCTTCGTCAAATCCAGATCCCGTTTCCCTTGCCCCTCCAGCGGAGCCAGGTAAGAACGTGGGTCTTTCTGGATCCAATGTTCCTTTGAAAGGTCGTCTCGGTCCTTTACCGAAAAACCGAGGTAAAGCACCTGTCAAGGAGCGATTAGGACCGTTGAAAGGTCACCAAACAACAAACCAGACTGGGGGTCATACTAATCCCCCCAAGAGAGATAACAGAGGGAAAGGCCCTGTTACCGACCGCATTGGATTGCGTATCGAAGTTCAAGAGCCCGTTAAGTTTTCACGTTCGCAAAAGCGTAGACTTGAACGAGCGACTTTTGAAAACGCTAATAAAGCGTCATATCCCCAGAGGGAAACACATTCGTCTGATGATGATGGTGTTATACCTGGGAAGTCATGCCAACACTCTATGGGTTGCTCCAGTTATCAAACTGACGAGTTGTACTATAGAGCTGGGGGTGTGGGTAAGTCTCGTAAGAGAGATGCTAGACACACGGAATCTCACTGTCCGTGTGCCAACATAATCAAGGCGATACTATCAGAATGCTGCTGTACTAAAGCCCCAAGGAGAGTTTCGGTGTTCGAAAGAATTTCCACCGGAACTAAAGCCCCAAGGAGAGTTTCGGTGTTCGAAAGAATTTCCACCGGAACGTCCGAGACCAAGCCAAGGCATTTCTGTAGGAAGAAGCCTGTCCGCCAAGAGGACGAGTTCCTAGAGGTGTCTGCTAATATGACCGGCAGAGGGAAATCGACACGACACTCTAGCTCAGATCAACTTGCCGAAGCATCCCAACGCATGACTCGATTGCGGTCAGGGATCAATAGGCGAAAGAATTACCAAAGGATGCAAAAGGGACTTCCTTTGGAAGAGGAGGCGTCAGATGCTGGTTCAGACTCCTACTCGGCTATAGCATCCGATGACACGGCGTCTAGTGCGGGACAGCCTTACGAATCACTTATGATCAGCGCCGAACAAGTAACCAAGATACTTGAAGATGCCTTGACTAAGCAGAAGGAAGCTTTCAAGTTCGAGATGGAGATGGCCATGCAGCAGATGAGAGAGATGCATGACCAGCAAATCGCGGCTCTGACAACTCACCAAGGAGAACCCAGTCCCGAATCAAGAGGAGAATGAACGGGAAGAGGATAATGCCAATATGAACATCCCTCCCGTCAACAACGACAATGGAAGCGGTCCCGTGGATGATAATGCAAAAGAGGACCACGTTACCTCTCCCCAAAGCCACTCGAAGACAGATACGAGTGAGGACAAGAAGATGAAGGACTTGGAGAGCAAAATCAACGCGTTGATGAATGCTCAAGAAGTGAAGAGGTCCGGCATACCATGTCCATACCCAAGGGAGTGGGAATCAATTCCATATCCGGCAAAGTTCAATCTCATTAACTTTACGCCGTTTGATGGAAAGGGTTCCCCTACCCAACACTTAATATATTTTAAGTCTCACTTAGGAATAATCTCCGGGAATGAACCCTTAATGGTGCGGTCATTCGTTGGCACTCTTCGCGGAGCGGCCTTCGATTGGTATCGTCGCCTCAAGCCGGGGAGTATCAGCAGTTGGGATGACATGGAGGACATGTTTCTAACGAACTTCTTCGACGACGACACCGAGGTCTCAATCGGTACTCTATTTGATGAGAAGCAGAAGAATGGTGAGACAGTCGAAAACTTCGTGAAGAAATTCCGAAATAAAGCAATGAATTGCAGAGATCCAGTCAGCGAAGATTTCATCCTCGAGACCTGTCATAATAATCTTTCATTGGACATCCTGGAAGCTATGGGAATGGCACCGCCAAAGACCTGGAAGGATCTGAAGGTGCGAGGAGAACGAGCCGAACGATTCCTTAAAAGGAAGAAGGCGGAAAGGGGCCAAATAGCAAATAACGCTCCGCAACAGAACTTTGTCCCTAAAGGTAAGGGAAAAGCACATGCGAATATTGTGGACGCGAATCAAACATTCGAGGTGCAAGCGCAACCGCAACAGCAGCAACAAAAGGCGCCTCAACGATCAACGTCGCAAGAGCAACTCCAAAAACAGCAAAAGACTTCGGGTCCGAGACTCCAAATAGAGTATTCCTTCAAGGACGAAGACGTTCCAGCCATCTTCGAATCCCTCCTTGGAAGCAACAAGATCAAGCTACCACCTATCGTCAATCAGGAGGAAGCTGACAATACTGCGGATCCGAAGTACTGCGCATATCACAGGAGGATCCTTCATCCCACCAAGGCGTGCTTTACTTTAAAGAACAGCATCCAGACCTTGGTTGAAGCCGGCGTTATATTGCTCAATTAAGTCAAAAAAAAGACTCCAAAGAGTATACGAGTATAAACTGTTTCTCAATCCTCCAACAGGTGCAAGAGGTTAAACTGTTCCCTGCATACTCCAATAGGTATATGAGTCTAAACTGTTTTCCACTTTTAACGGGAAGTTCCTAGGGAATATTATGCTAATATTCTTAAGGATAACCCGGTCAGGTAACTAAGAATAATGTTCGAACCAGTTCCGCAAAGAAAACTGGGGGTGGACGATTTATGTAACGGGAAGTTCCTAGAGAATCATATATTCTTAAGGATAACTTGAACATGCGATTGAGGATAACGTACTCCTCGTTACACCTAGTTTTGCAAGAAAGCTGGGGGTGGATAATTCGTGTAATGAGAAGTTCCCAAAAGAATGTTAATATTCTTAGGGATAACCCAATTATTGTAGAAGTGATGAATAAGAAATTCTTGCTCGAATTCAGAACGTTGGAACGTTTCTTCTTATTATCAAAATTCTCTAACTCTTATGGGTTATTTTTTTTGTGAGATGAGATCCAATCCTCTGATAGGTTAATCTTTTCTCACCAAACCATCTGCTGATCAAACTAATTGACGGTGGATCCACCAACATTTCCATCTGCCAGTCATTGGTATTTCTCAGACTCAACATGTTAGGTTCTAATCACCTAGCGTTAAAGTTTTCCTTTGAGTGATAATACGAGTTGGCACTTTCTTTGCTACCTGTATTCCACTTTCTTTGCTTTCAGGTCAAACCTATAAAAGTTAGGACCACAACCAAAGTCCCCTCTCGTTTCCTTCCATGAACGAGAGGTCCACTTTCAAAAAATCGAGCAATCAAATCTATAAAAGTTAGGATTGTTCCCAATCTTACTTAGTCAAACCTACAGATAGTTGAGACTAAGACCGAGTCATTCTTTTTCGATAAACGAAAGACTTTCATCTTTTCCTTTTTCAGCCAAACCTATAAAAGTTAGGGTCGAAATCTGAATTTCCCCTCAATAAATGAGGGATTTTTTTTGGATCGAATGACCAATCCTATAAAAGTTAGGATCGTTTGAATCTTTCCGATTCTCGGAGTGGAGATCCCACTCTTAGTTTCATCATTTCGGATTCTGGGGGTGGAGATCCCACCTTGAGTTTCCTTTCCAACTGGAGATAGAATATAAAATTCTTCCTCTTCAGTGCCGGGAGATAGAATATAAAATTCTTCCTCTTCCATTTTCCAGTCCGTCTTTACCCTGAGAAAAGACACAAATCCCAACTTCCAATCCGTGCACTTTGTGCACGGGGAATTTTATCTCAACTCCTAAATAGAGATAAGCCTACGCCTTATAGGCATCGAAAATTGCCTATAGGTCTCCACGAACAGCTCAGTGTTAAGGAACGACAATGAACATCACTATCTGGTTCACAGGAGTTCGACTGATGTCGGTGAACGCTTGAAGTGAACCGACGAACTACGTGAGCTGACAGGATTTCGGAATAACGAAGACACAGGCTAATCGAGAACCCCGCGATGTTTACAAAAGGAACAACGCCCTTCGTGTCTCATACATTTAACAGATGATCTAATCATTGGAACATATAGAACATCTCGTCGGCTTCCCAACGCAATTTGAATCGTTCAAATCCGAGTTCGGATGAAGAAGTTACGGCGAAAACGAACAAACGGGCATAACGGAACGTCTCAGGCTGAACTGGGACACCCGAGGTGTCTCGGACATTGTGGAGCTGTTTTGACCATGATTCGTTTTGAATATGAAGAAACTCAAAATAGGAAAGTTGTAGATATTTTTGTCAGATTTCCATCAAATCCGGAATCAGATCAATTTGAGGTCATATGAGGAAGTTATGACTAAAATAGCGCCGAGACACCCTTGGGGTGTCTTGACTTGGCCGAGACACCCTAAGGTGTCTCGGAACCTGTGGAGCTTTTTTGACCATGATCCGTTTTGAATCTGAAGAAACTCAAAATAGAAAAGTTGTAGATATTTTTGTCAGCTTTCCATCAAATCCGGAATCAGATCATTTGGAAGTCATATGAGGAAGTTATGACTAAAATAGCGCCGAGACACCCTTGGGGTGTCTTGACTTGGCCGAGACACGCTAAGGTGTCTCGGAACTTGTGGAGTTTGTTTGATCATGATACGTTTTGAATCTAAAGAAACTCAAAACAGGAAAGTTGTAGATATTTTTGTCAGCTTTCTATCAAATCCGGAATCAGATCATTTGGATGTCATATGAGGAAGTTATGACCAAAATACTGAAGAGGGTACAGGCTGTCTCGCACTTGGGACGTGTTTTTGACGATTTTCGATCAGTTTTAACCGCTCCGTTATCCCCTCAAGCCTATAAATACAAGTTAGCGCCTTATTTTTTGAAGATCTGGATTTTTGGAGAAGAGGCAAGCCCCTGCCGGAGTGAAGAGTGCATCGAGACACTTCAACGCAGAGAGAGTTTCTTCGTCAGATCTACATCACCCGTACCCGATCCGTTTAGTATTGTCCCTTTGCCGGATAATACTAAGAAGAGCAAATACTCGCTTTATCCTGAGATAGGCGCTTCAAGTTTCTAGATCTCCTTCGACGGATCGACGAAGCTCTGGATCAGATCTGATGCCAGGTAGTCCACGGATATCGACGTCCCGCCTCACAGGCTAAAGACCCATCGCAAGCAAGAGACGACAACTGGATCTTGTGTTTATTTTCAAGAAAGTTGTAATTTTTATTTCTTTGTGTTCGAATATCATTTGCTAATGCTTTAAAGTTTAATGATAATCCAATGATGAATGCCAACTTCGCACGAAAACAAAACTGGCTGACCACAGTCGGGGGCCAACGGCTGCATCTACTCCCCGCGACGTTCCTATGACGTCCAACGCGGTTGAAGCTGCAGATCCAGATCTGCCCTCCGCCGTAAAGACAAGTGTCGAAGGTGCTCCAGCTTTGTCGAAAAGGGCACGCCAAAAACGGCGTCAACGCCTCGCTCGACAACTGGCCAAGGCCGCAGAATCGATGGACGGGATCCGATACAATGAAGATCTAAAGTCCAGACAGCGCCAAGAGCAACAACGGCGCACATCCAACTCCTCCTCCAAGACAGAAACGAACGAATGGGTTCGTGTCACGAGGACTCGCTCAACCCTCGAAGAGCGAATCAAGAAACGCCGCGCATTGCTCGCGCATGCTCGAGTCCTTCTGCACAAAGCAGAGGAGATGCAGAAAGAAGAGACGGTCAAGAAGCCGTCAAAACACAAGCGGATGTGGGTGCCAAAGGCAAAACCGGCGCCAAAGGCAAAAGTGGACGGAATTGCCGTCCAACCTTCATCAAATCCAGATCCCGTTTCCCTTCAAGGAGCGATTGGGACCGTTGAAAGGTCCCCAAACAACAAACCAGACTGGGGGTCGTGCTAATCCCCCCAAGAAAGATAACAAAGGGAAAGCCCCTGTCACCGACCGTAACGGATTGCGGATCGAAGTTCAAGAGCCCGTTAAGTTTTCACGCTCGCGAAAGCGTAGACTTGAACGAGCGACTTTTGAAAACGCTAATAAAGTGTCGTATCCCCAGAGGGAAACACATTCGTCTGATGATGATTGTGTTATACCTGGGAAGTCATGCCAACACTCTATGGGTTGCTCCAGTTATCAAACTGATGAGTTGTACTATAGAGCTGAGGGTATGGATAAGTCTCGAAAGAGGAACGCCAGAGACACGGATTCTCACTGTCCGTGTGCTAACATAATCAAGGCGGTGCTGTCGGAATGCTGCTGTACTAAAGCCCCAAGGAGAGTTTCGGTGTTCGAGAGGATTTCTACTAGAACATCCGAAAACAAGCCAAGGCGTTTCCGTAGGAAGAAGCCCGTCCGCCAAGAGGACGAATTCCTGGAAGTGTCTGCTAATATGACCGGTAGAGGGAAATCGACGCGACACTCTAGCTCAGATCAACTTGCCGAAACATCCCAACGCATGACTCGATTGCGGTCGGGGATCAATAGGCGAAAGAATTACAAAAGGATGCAAAAGGGACTTCCTTTGGAAGAGGAGGCGTCAGATGCTGGTTCGGATTCCTACTCGGCTATAGCATCCGATGACACGGCGTCTAGTGCGGGACAGCCCTACGAATCACTTATAATCAGCGCCGAACAAATAAACAAGATGCTTGAAGATGCCTTGACTAAGCAGAAGGAAGCTTTCAAGTTCGAGATGGAAATGGCCATGCAGCAGATGAGAGAGATGCATGACCAGCAAATCGCGGCACTGACAACTCACTAAGGAGAACCCAGTCGTCGTAATAATCCGAATCAAGAGGAGAATGAACGGGAAGAGGATAATGCCAACATGAACATCCCTCCCGTCAACAACAATATTGGAGGTGGTCCCTCGGATGATAATGCTAAAGAGGATCACGTTACCTCTCCCCGAAACCACTCGAAGACAGATACGAGTGAAGACAAGAAAATGAAGGACTTGGAGAGCAAAATCAACGCGTTGATGAATGCTCAAGAAGTGAAGAGGTCCGGCATACCATGTCCATACCCAAGGGAGTGGGAATCAATTCCATATCCGGCAAAGTTTAATCTAATCAACTTTACGCCATTTGATGGAAGGGGTTCCCCTACCCAACACTTAATATATTTTAAGTCTCATTTAGGAATAATCTCCGGCAATGAACCCTTAATGGTGCGGTCATTCGTTGGCACTCTTCGCGGAGCGTCCTTCGATTGGTATCGTCGCCTCAAGCCGAGGAGCATCAGCAGTTGGGATGACATGGAGGACATGTTTCTAACGAACTTCTTCGACGACGACACCGATGTCTCAATCGGCACTCTATTTGATGAGAAGCAGAAGAATGATGAGACAGTTGAGAACTTCGTGAAGAGGTTCCGAAATAAAACAATGAATTGCAGGGATCCAGTCAGCGAAGATTTCATCCTCGAGACCTGTCATAACAATCTTTCATTGGACATCCTGGGAGCCAAATAAGAACGGTAACACTCTGACAAGTATAAGAGTATAAACTGCTTCTCAATCCTCCAACAGGTGCATGAGGTTAAACTGCTCCTTGCAGACTCCAAAGAGTATACGAGTATAAACTGTTTCTCAATCCTCCAACAGGTGCAAGAGGTTAAACTGTTCCCTGCATACTCTAATAGGTATATGAGTCTAAACTGTTTCCCACTTTTAACGGGAAGTTCCTAGGGAATATTATGCTAATATTCTTAAGGATAACCCAGTCAGGTAACTGAGAATAATGTCCGAACCAGTTCCGCAGAGGAAGCTGGGGGTGGACGATTCATGTAACGGGAAGTTCCTAGAGAATCATATATTCTTAAGGATAACCTGAACATGCGATTGAGGATAACGTACTCCTCGTTACACCCAGTTTTGCAAGAAAGCTGGGGGTGGATAATTCGTGTAACGAGAAGTTCCCAAAAGAATGTTAATATTCTTAGGGATAACCCAATCATCGTAGAAGTGATGAATAAGAAATTCTTGCTCGAATTCAGAACATTGGAACGTTTCTTCTTATTATCAAAATTCTCCAACTCTTATGAGTTATTTTTGTGAGATGAGATCCAATCCTCTGATATGTTAATCTTTCTTCACCAAACCATCTGCTGATCAAACTAATTGGCGGTGGATCCACCAACATTTCCATCTGTCAGTCATTGGCATTTCTCAGACTCAACATGTTAGGTCCTAATCACCTAGCGTTAAAGTCTTCCTTTGAGTGATAATACGAGTTGGCACTTTCTTTGCTACCTGTATTCCACTTTCCTTGCTTTCAGGTCAAACCTATAAAAGTTAGGACCACAACCAAAGTCCCCTCTCGATTCCTTCCATGAACTCTCAAATCTCCCGATTGGTCAAACCTTCCTACAGTTAGGACCACAACCAAAACCCCCTCTCGATTCCTCCAATGAACGAGAGGTCCACTTTCAAATTGAGCAATCAAACCTATAAAAGTTAGGATTGTCTCCAACTTTACTTAGTCAAACCTGCAGATAGTTAGGACTAAGATTGAGTTATCCTTTTCGATAAACGAAACATCTTTTCCTTTTTCCACCAAACCTATAAAAGTTAGGGTCGAAATTGGGCTTTCTCCTCAATAAATGAGGGACTCTTTTTGGATCGAATGACCAATCCTATAAAAGTTAGGGTCGTTTGAATCTTTCCGATTCTCGGAGTGGAGATCCCACTCTTAGTTTCATCATTTCGGATTCTGGGGGTGGAGATCCCACCTTGAGTTTCCTTTCCAACTGGAGATAGAATATAAAATTCTTCCTCTTCAGTGCCGGGAGATAGAATATAAAATTCATCCTCTTCCATTTTCCAGTCCGTCTTTACCCTGAGAAAAGACGCAATTCCCAACTTCCAATCCGTGCACTTTGTGCACGGGGAATTTTATCTCAACTCCTAAATAGAGATAAGCCTACGCCTAACACGCGTTGCCGGTTTAGTCTTTCACCGATTGAAAAAGACACCAGAATCCAGTCTGAGGAATTTTATCCCGAAGCCTAAGCAGGGATAAGCCAACGCCTAACACGCGTTGCCGGTTTAGTCTTTCACCTATTTAAAAAGACACCAGAGTATGCACGGGGAATTTTATCCCAAAGCCTAAGCAGGGATAAGCCAACGCCTAACACGCGTTGCCGGTTTAGTCTTTTACCGATTGAAGAAGACACCAGAATCCGAGTCTGGGGATTTTTATCCTGAATCCTAAGTAAGGATAAGTCAGCGCCTAACACTCGTTGCTAGGTAGCCTATTCTCGTAACAATGGCGAAGTCTACGTATTCGAAGTCGTAGCATCAAGTCTAAGGGAGTTCATTCCTTTAGCACAACGTCACATGCGGAACGGACTTAAGACAATCCGCATGTAAGCCCGATTCAAACGGTAATCGGTAAAAGCATGTCAAATCCGTTGAGGGCTGAAGATTTGCCAAAAATCCTAAGTCAACGTCTGATACACGTCGCTGTTTAGTCTTTTCACAGGAGAAAGACGAAGTCTACGTATTCAATATCCGTTGATGGCTGAGGATTTGCCAAAAATTCTATAAATGCAAGTCATTGACGCACCAGCTCCATTAGTTGGTCTCGTGACTTGAGCATCCAACAACTTCAGGATAAGATCTATACATGCAGATGAATCAGCTTTAACAGTTGGTCCTGCAGCTCCGACACTTGGGACCGTCGTGCTCCAATACCTTAAGAGCTTAAACTGTGTATACTCCAATAAATGTACGAGTATAAACCGTGTCAACGTTCGACGATTCGAAACCCTAGGGTCAACGCCGGTCAACGCGTAACCCTAGGTCAACGCCAGTCAACGCGTTGTGACCAAAAGTCAACGTTCGACGATTCGAAACCCTAGGGTCAACGCTGGTCAACGTGTAACCCTAGGTCAACGCCAGTCAACGCGTTGCGACTAAAAGTCAATGTTCGACGATTCGAAACCCTAGGGCCAACGCCGGTCAACGCGTAACCCTAGGTCAACGCCAGTCAACGCGTTGCGACCAAAAGTCAACGTTCGACGATTCGAAACCCTAGGGTCAACGCCGATCAACGCGTAACCCTAGGTCAACGCCAGTTAACGCGTTGTGAAAAAAAAGTCAACGTTCGACATTCGAAACCTTAGGGTCAACGTCGGTCAACGCGTAACCCTAGGTCAACGCCAGTCAACGCGTTGCGATCAAAAAGTCAATGTTCGACGTTTGAAACCCTAGGGTCAACGCCGGTCAACGCGTAACCCTAGGTCAACGCCAGTCAACGCGTTGCGACCAAAAAGTCAACGTTCGACGTTCGAAACCCTAGGGTTAACGCCGGTCAACGCGTTGCGACAAAAAGTCAACATTCGACGTTCGGAACCCTAGGGTCAACGCCGGTCAACGCGTAACCCTAGGTCAACGCCAGTCAACGTGTTGTGACAAAAAGTCAACATACGATAATCTGAAACCTTAAGTCAGCACAATATGACAGAAATAGTCAATTCAAAGTCAACTCAATGATACGAGCCAAACTCAACTCACTAGTGATAGACTCGAGATTCCGACGACGGCCAGGCGATAAACGCAGTGCCGGAAGAACTTCGGTTATTCGTCAAAGCATCGAATAGACCGAAAATCGAAGGAGCCAAGAGTTGAAGCTAACTACAGGTCCTTTACACCGACTGAAAGCTGGATCAATCACATCCAAAATATTCCAGCCTCTTCTATAAAAGAAACGAGTCTGGAACGCTTTAAAGGGGGTATCTGTAGGCATCGAAAATTGCCTATAGGTCTCCACGAACAGCTCAGTGTTAAGGAACGACAATGAACATCACTATCTGGTTCACAGGAGTTCGACTGATGTCGGTGAACGCTTGAAGTGAACCGACGAACTACGTGAGCTGACAGGATTTCGGAATAACGAAGACACAGGCTAATCGAGAACCCCGTGATGTTTACAAAAGGAACAACACCCTTCGTGTCTCATGCATTCAATAGATGATCTAATCATTGGAGCTTATAGAACACCGCGTTGGCTTCCCAACGCAATTTGAATCGTTCAAATCCGAGTTCGGATGAAGAAGTTACGGCGAAAACGAACAAACGGGCATAACGGAACGTCTCAGGCTGAACTGAGACACCCGAGGTGTCTCGGACATTGTGGAGCTATTTTGACCATGATTTGTTTTGAATATGAAGAAACTCAAAATAGGAAAGTTGTAGATATTTTTGTCAGCTTTCCATCAAATCCGGAATCAGATCATTTGGAGGTCATATGAGGAAGTTATGACTAAAATAGCGCCGAGACATCCTTGGGGTGTCTTGACTTGGCCGAGACACCCTAAGGTGTCTCAGAACTTGTGGAGCTTTTTTGACCATGATCCGTTTTGAATCTGAAGAAACTCAAAATAGGAAAGTTGTAGATATTTTGTCAGATTTCCATCAAATCCGGAATCAGATCATTTTGAGGTCATATGAGGAAGTTATGACTAAAATAGCGCCGAGACACCCTTGGGGTGTCTTGACTTGGCCGAGACACGCTAAGGTGTCTCGGAACTTGTGGAGTTTTTTTGATCATGGTCCGTTTTGAATATAAAGAAACTCAAAACAGGAAAGTTGTAGATATTTTTGTCAGCTTTCTATCAAATCCGGAATCAGATCATTTGGATGTCATATGAGGAAGTTATGACCAAAATACTGAAGAGGGTACAGACTGTCTCGCACAGGTGCGAGACACCCCGAGCTGTCTCGCACTTGGGACGTGTTTTTGACGATTTGTGGTTTTAACCGCTCTGCAACCCCTGATGCCTATAAATACAAGCCTTAGGCCTCATTTTTTCAGATCTGGAATTTTGGAGAATTGGCGAAGCCCTGCCGGAGTGAAGAGTGATCGAGCACTTCAACGCAAGAGAGTTTCTTCGTCAGATCTACATCACCCGTACCCGATCCTTAGTATTGTCCCTTTGCGATAATACTAAGAAGAGCAAATATCTTGCTTTATCCGAGATAGGCGCTTCAAGTTTCTAGATCTCCTCGCGGATCGACGAAGCTCTGGATCAGATCTGATTGCCAGGTAGTCCACGGATATCGACGTCCCCGTCACAGGCAACTTTCGAACGGATCTTGTGTTTATTTTCAAGAAAGTTGTAATTTTTATTTCTTTGTTGTTCGAATTCATTTGTAATGTTTGAAGTTTAATGAAATCAATGATGAATGCAACTTTCGACGAAAACACACCTAACACGCGTTGCCGGTTTAGTCTTTCACCGATTGAAAAAGACACCAGAATCCAGTCTGGGGAATTTTATCCCGAAGCCTAAGTAGGGATAAGTCAACGCCTAATACGCGTTGCCGGTTTAGTCTTTCACCGATTGAAACAGACACCAGGGTACAATTCTGGGGACTTTCATCCCGAATTCTAAGTAGGGATGAGTCAACGCCTAATACGCGTTGCCGAATGCCATGTTCCCGTAAGAAATGGCGAAGTCTATGTATTCAAAGTCATAGCATCAAGTCTAAGAGAAGCAATTCTCTTAGCACAACGTTACATGTGAAACGGGTTTTAATAATTCACATGCTAGCCCGATTCAAACGGTAATCGGTAAAGGCACATCAAACCCGTTAATGGCTGGGGGTTTGCCAAAAATCCCAAAGTCTATGTCTAAGCATTAAAAGAGTTAACTCTTTTAGCACAACGTTATGTGCAGAACGGATCTAAACAATCTGCATGCTAGCCCGACTCAAACGGTAGTCGGTAAAGGCTCATCAAACCCGTTGATGGCTGAGAATTTGCCAAAAATTCTATAAGTGCGAGTTATTGATGCATCAGCTCTGTTAGTTGGTCTCGTGACTCGATTATCCAACAACATTAAAATAAGATCCACAAATGCAGATGAATCAGCTTTAACAGTTAGTCCTGCAACCCCGACACTTGGGACCGCTGTGCTCCAATACCTTAAGAGCTTAAACTATGTATACTCCAGTAAACGTACGAGTATAAACTGTGTCAACGTACGACGTTCGAAACCCTAGGGTCAACGCCGGTCAACGCGTAACCCTAGGTCAACGCCGGTCAATGCGTTGCGACAAAAAGTCAACATTCGACGTTCGAAACCTTAGGGTCAACGCCGGTCAACACGTAACCCTCGGTCAACGTCAGTCAACGCGTTGCGACCAAAAAGTCAATGTTCGACGTTCGAAACCCTAGGGTTAACGCCGGTCAACGCGTAACCCTAGGTCAACGCCGGTCAACGCGTTGTGACAAAAAAGTCAACGTTCGATGTTCGAAACCCTAGGGTCAACGCCGGTCAACGCGTAACCCTAGGTCAACGCCAGTCAACGCGTTGTGACCAAAAGTCAACATACGATAATCTGAAACCTTAAGTCAGCACAATATGACAGAGGTAGTCAATTCAAAGTCAACTCAATGACACGAGCCAAACTCAACTCACTAGTGGTAGACTCGAGACTCCGACGACGGTCAGGCGATAAACGCAGCGCCGGAAGAACTTCGGCTATTCGTCAAAGCATTGAATAGACCGAAAATCGAAGGAGCCAAGAGTTGAAGCTAACTACAGGTCCTTTACGCCGATTGAAGGCTAGACCAATCACATCCAAAGTATTCCAGTCTCTTCTATAAAAGAAACGAGTCCGGAACGCTTTGGAGGGGGTATCTATAGGCGTCAAAAATTGTCTATAGGTATCTACGAACAGCTCAGTGTTAAGGAATGACGATGAACGTCGCTATCCGGTTCACAGGAGTCCGATTGACGTCGGTGAACGCTTGAAGTGAATCGACGGACTACGTGAGCTGACAGAATTCCGGAATAACGAAGGTGCGGGCTAATCGGGAGCCCCGCAATGTTTACAAAGGAAACAATGCCCTTTGTGTCTCATTCATTCTACAGATAATCCAACCATTGGAGCTGATAGAACTCCTTGTCGGCTTTCCAACGCATTTGGAATCACTCAGATCCGGGTTCAGACAAAGAAGTTACAGCGAAAACAGTCAAACGGGCATTGAAAACGTCTCAAAGCTGAACTGAGGCACCTACGGTGTCTCGGCCAAGTCAAGACACCCCAAGGGTGTCTCGGCCAGGCCAGGACACCCCTAGGGTGTCTCAATGCAGTTTTGACCCCTTTAAGCAGTTTTAACCGCTCCGCAACCCCTCATGCCTATAAATACAAGCCTTAGGCCTCATTTTTTTCAGATCTGGAATTTTGGAGAATTGGCGAAGCCCTGCCGGAGTGAAGAGTGATCGAGCACTTCAACGCAAGAGAGTTTCTTCGTTAGATCTACATCACCCGTACCCGATCCTTAGTATTATCCCGTTGTGGTAATACTAAGAAGAGCAAATATCTCGCTTTTATCGAGATAGGCGCTTTAAGTTTCTAGATCTCCTCGCGGATCGACTAAGCTCTGGATCAGATCTGATTGCCAGGTAGTCCATGGATATCAACGTCCCCGTCACAGGCTAAAGACCCACGCAAGCAAGAGACGGCGAACGGATCTTGTGTTTATTTTCAAGAAAGTTGTAATTTTTATTTCTTTGTTGTTTGAATTCATTTGTAATATTTGAAGTTTAATGAAATCAATGATGAAGGCAACTTTTGACGAAAACAAGTGTACCAAAGCAGTTTTTGATCTTAGAGGAGCTTACAAGTTTCTTAATGATGGAGGTCCAATATCATTAGCCTGACGGATCCGGATCCACTAGTTCTGACTTTTTACTTCAAATATACCCAAACTCGAAACAGGATCCAAACCCATTATCAGGACCAGTATTTATATGCTTAACTACATTCTCTTTTGAAAGGACAATCTTTGGTTAATTAATACTTATATATCCCAAATCCAACTTCAAATTTCTGATTAAAACGACTATTGATGTCCACATAAGAGAAACTTCACAGAGAGACAAACGGCAAGGCGAAGAGAACATAAAAAATCGTAACAGCTGGAAGAAAAAGTTAAACCTGCAAAGTCTTCAATCTTCCTTTTATCTTTTTCTTTATGAAATGCTCTTCTTTTGCCTGCAGCAAGAACAGTGAGCAATTAAAATAAAGTGGGGTAGAAGGAAGGAGGCAATCAAAGATGTGTAATCATCAAGACATCCTGAAATGTACATTAACAAATGAAAATTTGTACTAATATTTGGTGGTTAGGAGCAAAAGTTATAAATTTTATTTAGGTTATCAATTGAAAATCCAAGGTAAGAACTTTTATAAGTAGTATAAAAACAAGGGAAAAATATGTCCAGGCCCCAAAAACATAAACTTCATGTGCTGCAGCCCCTTCTAGTTTCCCTCATGTGGTTCAGCCCCTTGAAGTGTGACGTTTTGTGCTGCAGCCCCTTTTTAACAATTATTACATGCCAACTAAGCTAAAATCCCCAAAATAACCTTACCCCCTCTCCTCAATTCTTCAAACCCAGTTCTCTCTCTCTCTCTCCCCCCTCTCTCTCCCCTCTCTCTCTTTAAAAACAAGGGTTTTATCAAGCTCGTCGCTCTGGCCCTCGCCGTCGCCACCTCCGCCCAGGCTCCCAAGCCTCCCCCGAGTTCGTCGTCGCCTCCCCTCCTCTCCTCCGCCCGACCTCGTCGCGGTAGCTCGCCGTCGCTCCCCATCTCGCCTTCGACTACGCCGGAGTTCGTCGTTGTGCCTGCCACCTTTGAACCCATAGTATGGTAGGCCGGAGGAGGATGACCAAGAGAAAAGAGTGCATGATGCTCAAGAAAAGTAAAAATGAAGGGGACAGAATAGAACTCACATTGTGCAGATTAGAACTAACACTGTAGACAGAATAGAACTAACATTGTAGACAGAATAGAACTAACATTGTAGACAGAATAGAACTGTAGACAGAATAGAACTAACATTATAGACAGAATAGAACTAACATTGTGCAGATTAGAACTAACACTGTAGACAGAATAGAACTAACATTGTAGACAGAATAGAACTGTAGACAGAACAGAACTAACATTATAGACAGAATAGCATATTCTTGTACTTTAACTTGGAACTAGATGCAACTTATGACTCTGTCTAGTTTCTGGTATTGGTTTATGATTCAACAAATGAGCATGCTCATATTCTTTACAGAAATTTACACCCTGTCATTAGATTGAAATAGAGCATTCTGGCTGTTTCGTCATTGGTTGACAATAACAGTATCAGTTTCTTAATGTATTCCTCTGTCTGTTTAAGCTCTCGAGCTGGACTTCTGGATTACTATAGACATGTAGTTCGTTTGCATACAAGTTTTAGTGGTTTGAAATTGACTACGTGGTTACAGTTTTCTATTTTGGAAATGGGAACGTATCGTAAATCATGCAGCATTTTGCTCCTTGGCAACATTTTGGCTGACTACTATTCTCAATTCTGTAAACAGGAACCATGCTTTGAAAATGGGCAAAAGCAGCAGGAAGACTCTACACAATTGTCACGAGTGTGAAGAATCTGCGAGACATGCCGGAATGCCTCAATCTTTACTTCGAATCCCTTCAACCAAGTTTGTAATTGACCCAACAACTTTCTTATAGGGTGATTGTATTTTGGACAATTCTGGACAGAAATAATTGTGGTTGGTAACACCAGAAATTACAAACTCAATAAGCGGCACGAACTTGGTTGAAGGGATTCGAAGTAAAGATTGAGGCATTCCGGCATGTCTCGCAGATTCTTCACACTCGTGACAATTGTGTAGAGTCTTCCTGCTGCTTTTGCCCATTTTTAAAGCATGGTTCCTGTTTACAGAATTGAGAATAGAAGTCAGCCAAAATGTTGCCAAGGAGCAAAATGCTGCATGATTTACGATACGTTCCCATTTCCAAAATAGAAAACTGTAACCACGTAGTCAATTTCAAACCACTAAAACTTGTATGCAAACGAACTACATGTCTATAGTAATCCAGAAGTCCAGCTCGAGAGCTTAAACAGGCAGAGGAACACATTAAGAAACTGATACTGTTATTGTCAACCAATGACGAAACAGCCAGAATGCTCTATTTCAATCTAATGACAGGGTGTAAATTTCTGTAAAGAATATGAGCATGCTCATTTGTTGAATCATAAACCAATACCAGAAACTAGACAGAGTCATAAGTTGCATCTAGTTCCAAGTTAAAGTACAAGAATATGCTATTCTGTCTATAATGTTAGTTCTGTTCTGTCTACAGTTCTATTCTGTCTACAATGTTAGTTCTATTCTGTCTATAATGTTAGTTCTATTCTGTCTACAGTTCTATTCTGTCTACAATGTTAGTTCTATTCTGTCTACAATGTTAGTTCTATTCTGTCTACAATGTTAGTTCTATTCTGTCTACAATGTTAGTTCTATTCTGTCTACAATGTTAGTTCTATTCTGTCTATAATGTTAGTTCTATTCTGTCTACAGTTCTATTCTGTCTACAGTTCTATTCTGTCTACAGTTCTATTCTGTCTACAGTTCTATTCTGTCTACAGTTCTATTCTGTCTACAGTTCTATTCTGTCTACAGTTCTATTCTGTCTACAGTTCTATTCTGTCTACAATGTTAGTTCTATTCTGTCTACAATGTTAGTTCTATTCTGTCTACAGTGTTAGTTCTAATCTGCACAATGTTAGTTCTATTCTGTCTACAATGTTAGTTCTATTCTGTCTACAATGTTAGTTCTATTCTGTCTACAATGTTAGTTCTATTCTGTCTACAGTGTTAGTTCTAATCTGCACAATGTTAGTTCTATTCTGTCTACAATGTTAGTTCTATTCTGTCTACAATGTTAGTTCTATTCTGTCTACAATGTTAGTTCTATTCTGTCTACAGTGTTAGTTCTAATCTGCACAATGTTAGTTCTATTCTGTCTACAATGTTAGTTCTATTCTGTCTACAATGTTAGTTCTATTCTGTCTACAGTGTTAGTTCTAATCTGCACAATGTTAGTTCTATTCTGTCTACAATGTTAGTTCTATTCTGTCTACAATGTTAGTTCTATTCTGTCTACAGTTCTATTCTGTCTACAATGTTAGTTCTATTCTGTCTACAGTTCTATTCTGTCTACAATGTTAGTTCTATTCTGTCTACAATGTTAGTTCTATTCTGTCTATAATGTTAGTTCTATTCTGTCTACAGTTCTATTCTATCTACAATGTTAGTTCTATTCTGTCTACAATGTTAGTTCTATTCTGTCTACAATGTTAGTTCTATTCTGTCTACAATGTTAGTTCTATTCTGTCTACAGTTCTATTCTGTCTACAATGTTAGTTCTATTCTGTCTACAATGTTAGTTCTATTCTGTCTACAGTGTTAGTTCTAATCTGCACAATGTTAGTTCTATTCTGTCCCCTTCATTTTTACTTTTCTTGAGCATCATGCACTCTTTTCTCTTGGTCATCCTCCTCCGGCCTACCATACTATGGGTTCAAAAGTGGCAGGCACAGCGACGAACTCCGGCGTAGTCGAGGGCGAGATGGGGAGCGACAGCGAGCTACCGCGACGAGGTCGGGCGGAGGAGAGGAGGGGAGGCGGCGACGAACTCGGGGGAGGCTTGGGAGCCTGGGCGGAGGTGGCGACGGCGAGGAGGGCGAGGGCCAGAGCGACGAGCTTGATAAAACCCTTGTTTTTAAAGAGAGAGAGGGGAGAGAGAGAGAGAGAGAGAGAGAGAGAGAGAGAGAGAGAGAGAGAGAGAGAGAGAGAGAGGGGGTAAGGTTATTTTGGGGATTTTAGCTTAGTTGGCATGTAATAATTGTTAAAAAGGGGCTGCAGCACAAAACGTCACACTTCAAGGGGCTGAACCACATGGGGGAAACTAGAAGGGGCTGCAGCACATGAAGTTTATGTTTTTGGGGCCTGGACACATTTTTCCCTAAAAACAAAGGAAAATACTGTTTTTGCGTTCTTCATTTGGTTAATTTCCCAAAAATCAAAAAAAAAAAAAGAAAAAAAATGGGTGAAGAGGTCTTCGTAATTGTAAATGATTTTCACAAAAACAATTTTAAGTGAACGGTCAAAATTTTAAGGGAATACCTAGATCCGAGAGGCGGTTGAGGTAGCGGAGGAGGAGGCGGAGGAGGCGCGATTGGCGTCAGGCGGAGGAGGCTGCGGTTGAGGCGGCGGAAGAACTCAGAGACTCAGAGAGAGAAAGTGAGAAACGAAGGGATTTTAGGGTTTTGGGCGGGTGGGCGGGCGGGCGGGCGGGTATAGAATGCCCATTTAGACCCGTTTAATTGGATGTAAAATGCACCCGCCCGTTTAGACCCATTTAATTAAATGAGTGGGTTTTGGGCGGGCCAAATAATGGGTGGGCCAGATGGGTAAATGGGTATGAGCATAAATTGCCTTCCCTAGTTATGATGCTATTTGAGATTTGAGTTCTGATCTTTTTTGGAGCCATGGCCTTTTGTTTTGAGCTCTGTTATGATGCTAATTGAGATTAGGTTTTTTTTTTTGAAACCTGATATATTTGGGAGTCGTCTAGACTTGTGATTTGGGCTTATGTTCTGGTGCTATTTGGGATTGAGTTTTCTTTGGATTGATGAAACAATCAAATATCGTATGCAGATATTTATTGAAAAATTCCTCAAGGACCCAAAATATGGGATCAATAGAGGGGACAAGTGAGGTGTCTCACTCCTATTGGATAATGAAATGGCCATCATTAATGATGACCAACTCATTATCCAATAGGAGGGAGACAACTCACTTGTCCCCTTCATTGGTCCCATATTTTGGGTCCCTGTAGCAAAACTCATATTTATTTTGCGGTCAACATTAACTTGGAATTTATTTTCAGAGTGAGTTTCTTCAATTCTGAAAAGAGCCAAGTGTTGGCACCAGTACGTTTTCCTTTTCACTTGTAAGTGAATTTACAATGTTGTGTTCATTCTAACTTCACCAGAGATATTCTGGATAAAATTCTTTGATCTACTCAATTACCCTCTCTATAGTCTCTACAAAATTACTTTGATCTCAACCACTTTTCTTACAAGCTTCTCTTCTCAACTCCTTTCTCTTTAGTTTCCGTTCGCCTGTCTAGAGCTGAGCAAACAGTCGGTCTGGTCAGTTTTAAAAATTTTGACAAAACCGAATCGAACCATTCTGTATATGAAATCGAACCGAACACGCTAAAATTAGTTTAGCCAGTTTCGTTTAGTCTATTCAATTTAGACTTGGTCTAGTTTATATGAACCAAGACTTGACTTGTGGGGAGGCATTGCTACTCAAAATCCTCATTATAACATCAACCTTAATCCTCTCGACAACCTTATTCACGCTATTAGCCATACACACAGCTTTCCACGCGACCAAACACAACTTACGAACTCACAGCAAATTTTATCAATGACTTGTATCATTTTCTTAGGAAGTAAGTAAACTAACTCTAGTCCAATGTACATGCAAACTGAACAGAACTGACTTCACAAGCTCCAATCTACCAGCATAAAAAAGTTTGTATGAACCTCGTGCCTTAATTTTAGACTTAAGAGTCCTCCTCATAGCCAAGCTACATTAGATGCAAAGAAGACTTCACAGTTGGAGACACACCAACTAAACATAGATTGCTCTTGGAAGGATTACTAGCGAGACCAGAAGCAACAGAGAACTCGTCGATCTTCCTTTTTACTGCAAGTAAAGAAAGATCATCCGCTCCAGCAAACAACAGAAGATCATCGGCAAACACCAAATGACAAATCCTATTTCTCGCGCATTTGGGATGAAAGGAAAAGCTCCCATCATTCTCCAGACCCTTCACAGACTTCTTATAAGATATTTCCATGCAGAGTACAAATAGATAAGGAGACAAAGGATCGCCTTGCCTAAGCCCCCGTTTACCCTTAAAAGTAACCACGCATCGTGCCATTAAGCGTAATGGAATACGTAGGTGAACCCATGCATTCCCTAATCCAGTTCACAAACTAGATTGGGAAGTTCAAACCTCCGATCGATAGAGTCATATGCTTTCTTAATGTCGACTTTAATCATCCCCCGTGGAGATTATCCCTTCCTCCTATAATGCTTAACTAGCTCATTACTTGTTAACAACATTAAATTGTAGCAGGCAAAAAAAAAATGCACAATAGGGTCTTCAAACTTCTGAGCCCATGGATCATTCACAAAGACGTTATCAATTCTTGACCAAACTCTATTTGTGGCATCTTGCTTATTAGTCCGAGTGAACCAACGACCAAGATTCCTCATGTGAGTGAAACCACCAAGCTCCAGGCAATCTACTAAACCCCTGACTTCAGCATCAGTGACAGCATGGACAGAGAGTTTCTCATCCTGACTAACAACATTACTGGAAAAAGGCCTATTTTGATGCAAGAGAAATATGCATGTACTAAAGGGAAAGTAAATGTGAATTAATGAATCGTTGGTAAAAGAACGATACAGATTAATTGAAACTATGAACAGTTTAAGAAAAAAGAGGGCAGATATATGTGTGTGGATAAGACAATTGAGAGAGCGATGAGTTGAGTTCAGTTTGTTTGGAATGGAATTTTCTCAAATCAAATTGACCAAAATATATTATAAAACTAAACCGAAATGTCAAAATTTGATCGATTCAATTCGATTCAATCGGTTTGAGCCCCATTAATGCTCACCCCCTATAACTATCCTTTTAAGGAGTTCTTTCAAACTACACTATTTCACTCCAAAACAATCACAAAGTTTAAAAACATGAGTATGACATACAAAGTGTTATCTAATATTTGATCAACAAATTTTGCATTGGGGCAATATCTATCTTTCTATCAATATATGCAAGTCTTCAATCACTAAAATTTAGAGCAAGTAAATATATTTTCGGTACACAATCAATGCAATAGATCAACATATTGGATATTTTCAAACCCTGAGCCCCTGAAGAGGGATGATCCATAGCAGGAGTCTCTGTGTTCAAATCCCTCCCCAGGTAATTAAACTCCCCTCGGGTCCGTGCCTGCCGCCCAGCACGAGTGGAGATTAGTCTCATCCAATAGGGTGGGGACACCTCGTGGCTCGTACCAAAAAAAAAAACATAATGGATACTTTCTGCTCTCTCCCAGGCTCACAAGTAGACACAAATGCCCATGTCGCTAGGATGATAGGATCACACCTATGCCCTGGATGCAAAGTAATTGCTCAGCCTCATCAGTTTTCGTTGTATTTGTAATGTGAATCGATCGATCATGCCAATTGGATCCTATCTTTACTCCCATCATTCTCCAGACCCTTCACAGACTTCTTATAAGATATTTCCATGCAGAGTACAAATAGATAAGGAGACAAAGGATCGCCTTGCCTAAGCCCCCGTTTACCCTTAAAAGTAACCACGCATCGTGCCATTAAGCGTAATGGAATACGTAGGTGAACCCATGCATTCCCTAATCCAGTTCACAAACTAGATTGGGAAGTTCAAACCTCCGATCGATAGAGTCATATGCTTTCTTAATGTCGACTTTAATCATCCCCCGTGGAGATTATCCCTTCCTCCTATAATGCTTAACTAGCTCATTACTTGTTAACAACATTAAATTGTAGCAGGCAAAAAAAAAATGCACAATAGGGTCTTCAAACTTCTGAGCCCATGGATCATTCACAAAGACGTTATCAATTCTTGACCAAACTCTATTTGTGGCATCTTGCTTATTAGTCCGAGTGAACCAACGACCAAGATTCCTCATGTGAGTGAAACCACCAAGCTCCAGGCAATCTACTAAACCCCTGACTTCAGCATCAGTGACAGCATGGACAGAGAGTTTCTCATCCTGACTAACAACATTACTGGAAAAAGGCCTATTTTGATGCAAGAGAAATATGCATGTACTAAAGGGAAAGTAAATGTGAATTAATGAATCGTTGGTAAAAGAACGATACAGATTAATTGAAACTATGAACAGTTTAAGAAAAAAGAGGGCAGATATATGTGTGTGGATAAGACAATTGAGAGAGCGATGAGTTGAGTTCAGTTTGTTTGGAATGGAATTTTCTCAAATCAAATTGACCAAAATATATTATAAAACTAAACCGAAATGTCAAAATTTGATCGATTCAATTCGATTCAATCGGTTTGAGCCCCATTAATGCTCACCCCCTATAACTATCCTTTTAAGGAGTTCTTTCAAACTACACTATTTCACTCCAAAACAATCACAAAGTTTAAAAACATGAGTATGACATACAAAGTGTTATCTAATATTTGATCAACAAATTTTGCATTGGGGCAATATCTATCTTTCTATCAATATATGCAAGTCTTCAATCACTAAAATTTAGAGCAAGTAAATATATTTTCGGTACACAATCAATGCAATAGATCAACATATTGGATATTTTCAAACCCTGGGCCCCTGAAGAGGGATGATCCATAGCAGGAGTCTCTGTGTTCAAATCCCTCCCCAGGTAATTAAACTCCCCTCGGGTCCGTGCCTGCCGCCCAGCACGAGTGGAGATTAGTCTCATCCAATAGGGTGGGGACACCTCGTGGCTCGTACCAAAAAAAAAAACATAATGGATACTTTCTGCTCTCTCCCAGGCTCACAAGTAGACACAAATGCCCATGTCGCTAGGATGATAGGATCACACCTATGCCCTGGATGCAAAGTAATTGCTCAGCCTCATCAGTTTTCGTTGTATTTGTAATGTGAATCGATCGATCATGCCAATTGGATCCTATCTTTAATTTTCTTTGGCTACAGTGGAAAGTCAGTTACTTAATTTAGGACCTCAGAAGACTTTTCCAATGAACAAATCTATGTGTGTTACTGTCCTAGTTGCCTTACTGTGGCCTACAACATAGTCAAGGTCTCCTTTCTTCTCAAAAATTTTTCTTGTTTTTTTCTTTTTTCCAATTTGAAGCTTTATTCACAAGTCACAAACTAGTAGCCTTACCATGCCTTTTAATAAGATGGGTTTAAAAATAAGTTGAAGTAAAACTTTGGGTTAAAAAAAGATTTTCCCTTTAATAAAACCAGCACGGGACAAGTGATTTAAAGTTTGTATGCACACTCTAGAGAGAGTCAAGGTCCCCCCCCCCTATGAAAACTTTTCCTTTTCCTATATGAAGCTTCATCCACAAACTATAGTTACTCACAATCCATTACAAATTTTCTAGCAACATTCTGACTTCTTACACGCAAAAACTAATTTTTACACCTTAATTTTTGCCTCAAAAAATTTGAGGTATTTCACATGGTTTATCCATAATTTTTCACATCTGAAATTTTATTTTATTTTGTTTGAAAATGCCACCCGTTTATACCATTCTCCTTAATTATTCCATGTTTGCACATTGATCAAAAATAAAACTATTTGTTCCAAGCTCTCTTTTGATTAAAAACTTCGCAATACCATTCGGTTTATCAATAAATCATAATGTTCATTTGTAACTTCTCCTTTATCTCTGATGCAATGAGTTCCTACGATACATTCATCTATTGCAAACAATTGCATGATGAACATTGTCGAAAGAACTCAAATTATTCCAATTATCCCGATTATGCATAAGTTTCAAGCAGCGTCGTTTTCACAATCTCTCTCATTACATTAGAATTCTTAAATTATGGTAAAAGTTGAGAATTATAGTTCAATATTTTAATTAACATATTCTGCAGGTCTGAGCTTGGTATTTACCTTCAATATATCTAATAAAATTTGAACCAATTGCTCTGATAACACCATCAAACCACAAATCAGCCGTAATGATTATAGTATTTTTGTAACTAATCCAGTGATCCGGTGGGGGAAAAAGTAGCCAAACTTAGGAAAAGTTGGAGGTTCAGTTGGCTTTGATGATCCCACACTCACAAATGAGGCTTGAGTGGGTTGATGAGTATCATAATTGCCAATGAGATTATGGGAACATTTGGCCAAAAGCCCCAACTTGAGAACCTTTTGATTGATGGACATAAAGTTGTCTGTGACTAAGACTCGGCTCCAGCTCCTTTGGCTCATTCTAATTGAGAGTCTGAATTAGATCCTATAATGCGCCGACAAAATTATTTTTTTGAGGGGCATGCTTCGTTTAGATAAAGTAAGCTCATTAGTGGCAAATGTCGTGATGCGACTTACGGCTAAATATCTATATTGGTATTTTAATTCCATCCCATTTATTAAGAAGGTATTTTAATTAGGCAAATCTGTTTTAAGGTATTTTAATTGATTCAACTTACCAATAAGGCTATTTTTCTCGTCGGCGACCAGTTTTCCGGCAAGAGCTCGTCACGTGCGTGACACATGATGACAAACTATTTTTTAGCTGCGGATGTGGTACGGATTTTCTGACGTGGCAGTGTTTAAATGCGAGAATTAACCCTTTAAAAATCTCAATTCACCCAAAATAGGACAGATTCGTGCCACATCAGCAGCTAAAGCACAGTTTAAGTCATCATGTGTCACGCACGTGACGAGCTCTCGCCGGAAAATTGGTCGCCAACGAGAAAAATGGCATTGTTGGTAAGTTGAAACAATTAAAATGTCTTAATGTAGGTTTGCCTAATTAAAATACCTTCTTAGTAAATGTGATGGAATTAAAATACTAATATGAGTATTAAGCCCGACTTAATCCTAAAAGTTGTTTCTCATATGAGAGGCGCTACAGTCACACCTTAAACCACACCCCAACCACACTCCTCTTGTTACAGTGCATTGGGGCTCACGTGAATTTTTTTAAAATTCTCATGTGGGCCCCAGTGCACTGTAGCGAGAGAGGAGTGTGGTTGGGGGTGTGGTTTATAAGGGTGTGCCTCTAGCATTTTCCTTCTCATATCAAGGTTGGATAATAGTCAAGCTTACGTCAAATTGCGTGGGATGATATAACATGGAATCTCATATTTTAAGTCACACATCAATAAATCACATAATCTACAGGTCTCTAACGCAGCCATCAAGACTTTTCAATCCCGTATCCTTAAAACAAATTATATACGTAGCTCCGCATCTCATCCACAATTAAAACCCCTCCTTTATTGATGCTAGTGTTCTCATAAAAAATGAATGGTTATAGAGCTAGACGCCCACTAATATTCCCCTCTCAAATACAAGATGACAACTTCATTCCTCGCCCGTTCCTTTTCCTTTCCCTTTTCTATGGTGACCTTTGGCCCACACCACTTACCGATTCATGTTCTCTTTCTCGAATCATTACTAGGTTTATATGGCTTAATGAATGGTTATATATTTCTGTTGAATAAAAGTAAAAAAGTCAAGCACAATTCGTGACGCTTGTTTGTAATTTTAGTTAAGTTAAATCGTAACCATTTAATTATCATCCTAATGAAAATTGTGATCGAGATCGAGAGTGGAAACCCTCCACACATATGTGTACATATACACATGATCTCCTGTACCCCCCTCTCCGCACTTGCACGGTTTGCACCCCCAAAATCTACTCAAATTCGAGGGGAAGAACAAATGAACAACGCGCCGCTTCTCCTCTTATGCTCGCTTTTGTCTCTACAAATTGCAGTTCAACAATTGCGTAGGCCTCGATATCGACATCGGCATCGGCATCGGCGGCGGCGGCTCCGAACCCCCCTCTGACTGCCCGCCGCCTCCCCCGCCCCCTCGAGTGCCCGCCTCCGTCTCCTCCGCACCCCCGCGCCATCAGGGCCGCAGCCCTCCGACTTCCGAACCTCCTCCAATTCCGCGCCTACAACGTTAATTCAAAAATTCAGAAGACCATCACGTCAGACCCCTAAACAAGACGGCAAACTGGACGGGTCCGCCCGTGCACGTTCAGCGGTTTTACTGCGAGACCCGCCGGGGCCTCAACGACACCCCGACCATCGCCTCCATCGACTTCAACGGCTTTCGCCTCGGCGCCCCGACCCTCTCCGGCTCATCGACCAGCTCCCCGACCTCGCCATTTTCCACGCCAACTCCAACTCCTTCTACGGCACGGTCCACCGACCTCACCGGGCTCAGTACCTCTACGAGCTCGACTTCAGCAACAACGCGCTCTCCGGCCCGTTCCCCGGCAACCTCCTCCCCTAACAACCTCTCGTTCCTCGACGTCCGCTTCAACTCCTTCTAGGGCGCGTCCCCGCCGCGTCTTCGCCCTCCCCCAGCTCGATCTACTTCTTCTGAACGACAACGCCTGTTCCCAGCGCTCCCCCCCGACCTCGGGGCTCGACCGCGGGTACCTGACCCTCGCGAACAACGGGTTCACGGGCCGCGATACGCCGCCTCCATAGGCGAGGCGTCCGAACCCTCATCGAGGTCCTCTTCCTCAACAAACAAGCTCTCCGGCTGCCTCCCCTACGAATCGGGCTCTGCCCAGAACGCCACGGTCTTCGACGCCGGCAACAACAGGATCACCGGCCCGATACCACTGTCCTTCGGGTGCCTGAGGAAGGCCGAGGTGCTGAATTTGGCGGGGAACCTGCTGTACGGGAGGGTGCCCGACGTGCTCTGCAACCTGGCGAGCTGCGGGAAGCTGGAGAACCTGTCGCTGTCGGGGAACTACTTCACCTCGATCGGGGAGAGCTGCTGGGGTTTGGTCGAGAGCGGAGCTCTGGATCTGAGGAGGAACTGCGTCGCCGGGTTGAAGGGTCAGAGGTCGGCCTGGGAGTGCGCTATTTTTTTCCTAAGGCACAGGTTCTGTCCGGTTTGGACTTTTATGCCGTGCGAGGATCAGAGGGATTGGGGGGCTCACCGGAGTGAGGAGGCGGCGGCGGCGGCGAAAAAGGCGGGGACCGTGGTTTATAATGCTGTGAATAAGCGGCAACCTAATCCTTAATTAGGATTGTTTGTTAAAAGGGTCAATGGCTCATACAATACATACAATCTCTGTAGCAGTGTTGCATATTGGAGCGTGTGTTTTTGCTTAAAAGAAGATGATGCAATTTGTTTGTATATGAAATTACGGTTTTTCTATAGAGTCCTCGTGGGTACTCGTGGGCACTCTATAAGAGAGGAGAAAGATAGAGAGAAATGAATAGCTCATGGTCTCCTCTGATTTTCATTAATTTCTGTGCATAATTCATTTTTCTCTCTCTTTCCTCTCTCTTATAGAGTGCATGGGCACTCAATAGAAAAAACGTATGAATTAACAGGTGAATGTGTCGGCCGGTATTCGATGGATAAAGGAAATATTAGTTAAAAGTTGATTAAATGTTGGAAAGCAATTTCATTTTTTAAGTCCTTTTTTTTCTGGATAATTGAAAAGCGATGAGAAAGTTAAAAATAGATATATAAAAGCACAAGATGTGTGAAAAATTAAATTTTCTCATTTACCTTTTATTCAATTTCTCAAAAAAAAAATGTGAAGAAAGAGAAAAGGTTAAAAATTGCTGACGTCCCATGTTCAGCTTTTTAATTGATACAAATAATAAAATAAAAAACGAAAAAAAATATTTACTTCTCGATTATCAAACCAACTTTATTTAACCGTTTCTTTAGCTTCTATTTATTTTTGGTTGTCAAACACCAAGTATTTTTAAATAAGTGAAAAGCAAAAGATTTGAATATTAGTAACAAGCAGGGTTTGAGAGGGAATTGTGAGGTGGGATTGAAAGGATCAAAGGCTAGATTGAGAGTGTGCCAGGTTTTTGTGGAAGCCCAAGTGTTGTCCCTCTGTGAGTTCTATGCTGTGAAAGGATCAGAAGGATTGGGCGGGTTGATTGGAGAGAGGAGGCAGCGGCGATGAGGCAGCGGCCGAGGGAGGTGGCTTATTGTGCTGTGCATAAGAGGGAGGTGACTTAATCAGTGAAGTGAAAATTCAATGTAAATTTGATCATAGAATGATGATCAAATTTTTGTTTTGTAGTTGTATGTGAGGCTAAGCTAAGAACGATGATGTAATTTTTGCTCATAGAAGAATGATGTATGTTTTGCTTTTTTGAAAAAGAAAAACAAGAAAAAAGACGTGGATGTTGTTTCTAGGCAAAAGTATTTGATGTATTACGGACTTAATCAGCGAAGTGAAAAGTCGATGTAAATTTGATCAAATATTAGATGTTCAACAATTGAGATACTGAAGACTTTCTTAGGGGCTGTTTGGTTGGTCCAAAACCACAGAGGGTATTTTTCACAATTTCCTTCACAATCAGGTGTTTGTTTTGCAAAAGACAAAAAGGAAAGTGAGGGAAAGATATGGTGCCAGCTAGACATTTTCCCCACAAAATTTTTCGCTATTTTGAAGCCGATTACCGGGGAAAAGTCACACATCTACTACTTTCTTATCTTTTCAATTTGAACCAAAATAAAGAAAGTTATGGAAAGTAATTATGTTCCATTTTCTTTATGAAATAAACATAAGAAACACTCTTCCAAGAAAGTGAAGAAACACCAAAAAGCGAAGAAAATTGAGTTTTTAAAAGAGAAGGAAAGTGACCAAACAACTCCTTAGAGCATCTCCAAGAGGCCGGAAAAATCCAGCCCCTTAGCTAAATTAAGGGGGATTGTAGGGGAAGTTGCTCTAAGGAGCCGGAAAACTTTCCCCTTCACCTCAAACCCCTTAACTCTCTCCCCAAATTAACGGGAAGATTAAAGTCCATTAACTTTCCTCTTATAATTTTATATTAATATTTTTAATGGAGTTAATGTATAGTTAATCAAATTTAGTTAGTGTATAGTTATTAATATTTAATTATTTATTGATGATTTATATAAATTAATTATTATATAAATTAATTAATTATTAAATTTTAATATGATTAATTAATTTTTAATGATTATATAAGGTAATTTCTTAATTTAAATTAATTAAATAATTATTTTTAGTTATCAATAATTAATTAATTAATTATTTATAAATAAACTACATATTTAATTAAATCCTAATTTATAAAATTAAAATACTAAATATGAATAATTAAGGGGTAAGAGAATTTTTAAGAGAGGACTATTGAAGGAGAACCTTGTCCCCTTAAATTAAGTGAGATTGTAGAGATCCCTTGGAGATGCTCATAATCTTTCTTTGCAAATCTTATTTGAATGACAAGCCAAAATGTGCGAAGGTGAGTTGATGCTTGATAAGACGCTCACTTTTTTAGCTGTTTGTGAAAAGAGTACTGCTGAAATAAGTATATGAAAATTAAACGCAAGAAGAGTAAAAGAAGTAATTTTCTATCCTTCTAATTTATTTCTCCTTCAATTTTTAAAAAAACGAAGAAAGTGACAGGGTAAAGCCAACGTGACATCTTCCCCTTTTTAGGGGCTGTTTGGTTGATTTCCTAAAAGGGCCTGTTCGTTTGCCATAAAAAAATGGGAAATCAAAGAAATAGAAAACTATTTCTAAGAAAAATAGGTTTTTGGATTGTTTGGTTGGCTAAAAAAAATGAAATCAAAGAAATGGAGATGAGATGAGATGAGTTGTCACATTATTATTGGATGATGTGAGTGCTTTTTTAAGAAAACTAGTTTTGATGTTGTTCGGTTGACGAAAAAAATAAGAAAATGAATTATAAGAAACCTATTTCCTGTAGTTTTGTTGTTTTCTTTTGTTTGGTTCATTCTTAAAAATAAGAAATGAAATGAGATGAGATGAGTTGTCATTGTATTATTGGGTGATGTGAAGAAAGATTAAGAAAAGTATTTTCACAACTTTTTGGGATGAAAACAAAGAAATGAAATGTTAATGAGATGAGGTGAATTGTTATAATATTTTATTCGATGATGTGAGTGATTTGAAATGATGAAAAGAGATGAGTTGAGTGATGTTTGGATGAAAATAATATTTTATTAGATGTGATGGATGAGTTGTTAGATGAAAATAATATTTTATTAGATGTGGTGGATGAGTTGTTAGATGAAAATAATATTTTATTAGATGATGTGGATGAGTTGTTGGATGAAAATAATATTTTATTGGATGTTGTGGGTGAGTTTTATGGATGGAAATGGAAGAAATGGATTATTTTGAGATTTCCACCTTTTCCATTTCCATTTCTTGGTTTTTAGGAAATAAACGAACAGGCCCAAAACCAAAAAAAGGAAATCGGTACAAGGAAATCAATAAAATAATATTTTTATCAATTTTCATCCTTAAAACTCACCCCCAACATCTAATAAAATATTATTTTTATCCTCCAACTCATCTTATTTCATTTTATTTCTTACCTTTAAAAATAAACCAAACACAAGAAATGTGTCACATCATCCAACTCATCACATCTCATCTTATCCCATTTTTAAAAATCACACACATCATCCAATAATATTGTGACAACTCATCTCATCTCATTAAACCTTCCTTTCCATCCATTTCCTAAAAAAACAAGAAATTGACAATTCATCTCATCTCATAATATTCATCCAATAATATACTTCCAACTCATCTTATCTCATCTATTTCCTTATTTTTAAAAATGAACCAAACACAAACAACCTCAAAACATCATCTAATAATATACCTCCAACAAACAACCTCAAAACATCATCTAATAATATACCTCCAATTCATTTCCTTATTTTTTTAACCAACCAAACAACCTCAAAACAAGTTTTTTTTTAAAATCACTCACATCATCCAATAATAATGTGACAATTCATCTCATCTCATCTCCTATTCTATAATTTCCTTCTTTTTTTTTGGTGAAGTAATTTCCTTCTTTTTTAACCTAACCAAATAACCTCAAAACAATTATTATAGGAAATAGGTTTCCTATTTTTTTAATTTCCAAGTTTTTTTTGCGAAACGAACAGACCCTTAATTATCACCATCATCACAGGGGGTGTTTCATGTTTGGTTCAATTTCTATAAAAAATAGGAAAAGGAAAGCACCTAAAGAATAGATTTCTTTGTATTTCTTATAAAAAATTATAGGGAAGGTTTTGCAAACTAAAAAAGTATAAATTTTCTTATTTCTTGTACTTTCATTTTTTGGTACAAAATAAAAAAATTGACTCATTATTTTATAGAAATAGCAAATTTTCTTTTTCTTTTGTTTGATTGCATATGAAAGATTTATAGAAAAGTTTTGCTAATCTTATTCATCACTTTACTAACTCACATCCAGCTGGAAATCTGAATAATCGCGTAAATTTTCTATTCTCAAGAATGTGTAGATAAATAGCTCGTCTTTATTACTGAATATACTAGATAAATAGATCGTAAGCCTCAGCGGCTTCTTACGATCACATACCGAGTCAAACCCTAGATCCTCGCCGTTTTAAGTCATGAATCTCGACAGAGAACTTTCCCCAAGGCTGCTGCGCGAACCCCTACGATATCCTTGGGCGTCTAATTGTGAGCCGTCGTCAGATTTGGGTTCATAACTGATAAGCAGATGTATGGGTTTTGAGGAGCTTAACGTGTGATTTGAACGTGTTTGGATTGGTGAGGGTCATAAAGGCCTAAAACAGAGAATATTCTCCTAAAATTTTAATGGTCACTAATTGCGGGGACTAATATCAACACGCTAATGCAATTTGAGGGGCTAAATCAAAATTAGTCAGATTCAGGGGACTAATATCTAAACGCCTCTATTTTGAAGTCTCTAAAAAATCAATGAAATTGCAATTGGTCCCATTAAATCTCGTAAGTTGTCTCAAATTAATCAATCTAGCTAGATAAGGCAAAAATACTAAATTGATATATTTTATTTATCTTTAATGACAGTTTGGTATATACTTTTTTCTAGCGACATATTGGCATATTATTTTTTCTCACGCTGCAAATGGGGCTCAAATTTGCCCGGACCTAAATTTTCGGCGAAATTTCTTACGTGATGCCTCACGTGGTGCGAATGTGGCTTCCAACATCATAAATCAGCTCCAATCCTAAAGCTTAACCCCTCAATCTCCTTCCTCATCCACCTCTCCCTCTCCTCTCTCTTTCGCTCCTCTCGCCTCTCCGACGACTCCCGGACCTTCTGTGACGCTCCAGAGTTCACGCAAGGCTGCAGTCCAAAGTAAAATCCGGATTTGTCAAACCTGTCTAGCACCAAACACCATGCTACGACATGTTTCACCATAACAGTCATTATCTCTCTAGTGGAATCAACAAACAAGTGAAGGTACAAAACATGCAAATAATAGAAATAGTACAAAATCAGATATGCACAGAAGAAGTATATCCACAAATAAGCCCAACTGAAATAGAATGAAAATATATCTAAGTCAGAAATAAATCTCAACACAATGAGTTAAATAAAATCTCACTAAGGCACTCAACCTCTACAAGACAAAATACAAGTCTAAAGTCTGAAAATAAACAACTAAATGTGGAGTTCTAAAATAACTACAAATATAATAATATCTAGATGGAATTTAAGATGTAATCGCATCAACCTGCGACTCTCCGTGCGCCGGACTCGCTACCTGAAAGGGGGGAAAATAACGAGCGTCAAAGCGCTAGCGAGATAATCTTCACCGCTCTTAAGGGGGAAGGGGTAGGAGTGAAATAAGAAAATAGAGTTAGTACCTATAAATATAAAATCATTCATATAACTGTAGGCGTCTAAAAATGCTTATGGGTGCCCGCACGCAGCTCGAGACCAAGAGAAGGCGATGAACGTCGTTATCCGAGTCTAAGAGGATTATCTGTCGTCGACAAGCGCATGAAGCGAAACAACGAACCAAGTGGCCCGCATGCGTCAATCAACGCGCGCGCGTCAATCAGCTCGCATGCGTCAATCAACACGCGTGCGTCAATCAGCTCGCGTACGTCAATCAACACGCGCGCGTCAATCAACACGCGCGCGTCAATCAGTTCGTGCGCATCGGTCAACACGCGTGCATCAATCAACACGCGCGCGTCAATCAGTTCGTGCGTATCGGTCAACACGCGTGCATCAATTAACACGCGCGCATATCAACCAACGCGCGTGTTGACGGTCAATCCCACAACGAAGCGTGCAAGTCAACAAGACGGTCAAATATGCAAAACGGTGGAAAATACAAGTCCCGGAAGAACCGGAAAACACAAAAATCAGCGAAGCCAAAAGCGCGCCATGCGGTACGGACCAAACCGACCCGCGTCGGCGCGGGTCGGATCCGTCTGACCTGTGTCGGCGCGGGTCGGATCCTTCCGACCTGTGCAAGCGCGGGTCAGATTTGTCCTGCGCGCGCTGTTTCGATCCTGTTCGGTTTTTGACGGTTTTTCTCGGGATTTGGTCGTTCCTGAGCATCCAAACTAACTTGATATCATCTACCAACGTGATTAGGCCATTATTGACTAAAGATAAGGTCAAATCACTCATTCTCATCCACATACCCGCACCCGAAGCCCTATAAATACAAGCCTAGGGCCTCCTTTCAGCGGGGGCGATTTATTATCAAGACGTGGAGGTGCTCCTGGATTGAGGAGTCAGGAAGTACGAATTTCAGTGAAGGCAAATCAGATCCCGGCGAACTCCGACATAAAGAAGGAGCTATTCGAAGGATCTGAACCTCGTCCGTCCGTTCCTTGAGATTAGTCTTGGTCTTAATCTCGAAAAGAGCCCTGATTTCGCTTGGTCGATTTTAGCGCTTCAAATCAAACACTTCCTCGGTGAAGGCGAAGCTCTGATCAATTTTCAACAACCGGATCTATTCGACGGTCGTCCACGGATAAACCCCGACATAGGCAATGACACTCACGCAAGCAGGAGACGATAAACGATCTCCCTACGTTTGTTTTGACGAGAGTTGTAACTTTTGTTTTCATTGTGTAAGAGTTTTATAAAAAGACTATCTTTTTTATTTTCATTGTAATGACTAAAGTTGTAATGAATACTGTAATGAATATATTAACTTTTGACATAAACAAACTGGCGACCACATCGGGAGCCAACAGCTTCGCTGCCGGAGCTGTCGTGTCGCAACCTCGGATCTGCATCCTGGTTGAAGAAGTGGTCGAATACGAGTTCGACCAACTAAAGTTCGAGGAGTATCTGTCGTCGTCCTCCTCCAGATCCTCCGCCTTTCACAAGTGAAGGAAGATCAATGCCCCCGTTGCTGCGGTAACTGAACCTTGTAACACCCTTCCAGCCTCCAACGAGTCCGGATCTGTAGATCTGAACTCCTCCTCAATCAAGGAGTTGAGTACAGAAGGCGTGCCCACTTTATCGAAGAGAGCTCACCAAAGGCAGTGCCAACGCCTTGCACGCCAACTCGTTAGGGCTTTGGAGTCAATTGACGAGATCTGTTATGAGGCGGATCTGAAAATTAGGCAACTAAGTGCCCCAACAGCGGACAAATACCCTCTCCTCCAAATCATCAACAAGCGAATGGGTACAAGTCAAAAAGACCCGTTCAACTCTCGAGGAGCGGATCAAAAAGCGTCGCGCACTGCTTGCGCACGTGCGAATTTTTGTGCAAGAGGCCAAAAGGTTGCAGAGGGAAGAAGTGGAAAAGAAGCCACAGAAACTGTACAAAGTTTGGAGGCCAAAATCCAAGACGGCGGACGAAAAAATCAAGAAAAGCGGGTCACTCAAATCCAACCCTCCAAATCGCGGGTCACTTGGATCCGACCCTCCACTTCGCGGGTCACTCGAGTCCGACCCTCCCAAGCGCGGGTCACTTCAATCCGACCCACCAATTCACAGGTCACTCGGATCCGACCCGCTAATTCGCAGGTCATCCGAATCCGACCTTCCAATTCGTAGGTCACTCGGATCCGACCCGCCAATTTGCAGGTCAGCCGAATCTGACCCTCCAAATCGCAAGTCACTTGGATCCGACCCTCCAAATCGCAGGTCACTCAAATCCGACCCTCCACTTTACGGATCACCCAAATCTGACCCTCCAACCCGCGGGTCGCCCAAGTCTGACCCGTGCCAGAGTCAAGACAGAAGATGTTCTGCACCGGTTTTGTCGATCCCTTCAAGTTTCGCACCTCTGGAGGAGCACCGTGACAGCGTGGATTTATCCTGATTCAAGATGAGGATAGTTGATCGCCTGGGTCCTTTGCACGAGGATCGAGGCAAAGTTCTGATCAAAGAACGCTTGGGTCCGGTGATTGAACCCCGAGCGACTCGTCGAGCTGGGGGTCGTGCACGCCCTCGCAACAATTTCAAGCCTTCTCATAAAGGAAAAACTCCGGTTTTCACCCGCCTAGGGATGTGTATCCAAAACCAAGAGCCTGTTGAGATCTTGCGCTCCCAAAAGCGTAGTTCTAAACACGTGACTCTTGAGAATGCTAATAAAGCGGCAAATCCTATGAAAGAAACGTATTCATCTGACGATGACAATGTTATACTAGGGAAGTCGTGTCAACACACGATAGATTGCTTCGGTCATCTGACCGATGAGTTGTACTATAGGGCTGAGGGTATGAACAAGTCTCGGAAGAGATATACTCGAGAAATAAAATCTCGCTGTCCGTGCGCCAAGATTATCAGGGCAGTATTATCAGCGTGTAGCTACCCCAAGACCGCTCCACAGAGGGTCTCGGTATTTGAGAGGATCTCTAACGGAAAGGCTAAGTCCAATCTAAAACGTCTTCGTAAGAAACGATCGGTCGTTCAAGGTGACGAACCCCCAGAGGTTACCATCAATATGGTTGATAAGGGAAAATCAATTCGACCTTCTAGCTCTGACCCGCTTGTATCGCATCGTCTAACCCGGTTACGATCAGGAACTATTAGACAAAGGGATTATCAGAGAATGCAGAGAGGGTTATCCTCGGATGATGAAACATCGGATGCTAACTCGGCAATCGCTTCTGATAATACGGTATCCAGTCTGGGACAATCCCGTGAAGTGTTTATGATTAACACCGAGGAAGTAGCCAAAATGGTTGAGGACGCCTTGGCCAAGCAGAAAGAGGCATTCAAGATCGAAATGAAAATGACTATGCTACGAATGAGGGAAGAGCATGACCAACAAATTCGGGCTCTGTCCAATCAGTTCGGTGAATCCAGCCATCGCAACTGTGCTGACCAAGCAGCTAGCGATTCAGATGTGGATGAATACATCAATGTTGATGACCCTCCCGTTGACCAGAATGCTAGGGGTGGTCCCACTAAAAACAACGACGTTGGGGGTGGTCCCACCTAAAACGACAACACTGGGGGTGGCCACGTAATTCCTCTTAAGAATCGTCCAGAGCCCGATACAAGCGACGATGAGAAAATAAAAAATCTCGAGAGCAAAATTAACGCTCTAATGTCTGCTCGAGAGGTAAAAAGGACCAGCATTCCATGTCCCTATCCAAGAAAGTGGGATTTAATAGCATACCCGGCGAAGTTCAACCTGATTAACTTCACGCCGTTTGATGGAAAGGGTTCGCCCACTCAACATCTGATCTACTTCAAGTCCCACTTGGGTATGATCTCCGGTAATGAAGCCTTGATGGTTCGGTCATTCGTTGGCACCCTTCACCGGCCCGCCTTCGATTGGTACCGCCGTCTTAAGTCCGGAAGTATTAATAACTGGGAAGACCTGGAGAGCCTATTCCTCACTCATTTCTTTGATGATGATGCTGAGGTGTCAATTAGGAGCTTTTTGATGAGAAGCAAGAAGATAATGAAACAGTCGACGACTTCGTCAAGCGCTTCCAGAATAAGGCGATGAACTGCCAAGATCCGATCACAGAGGACTTCATCCTCCAAACCTGTCACAACAACCTCTCATTGGACGTGTTGGAAGTTATGGGAGTAGCACCGTCCAACAACTGGAAAGAGTTGAAGGTGCGCGGAGACAGGCCGAACTCTTCCTCCGAAGGAAGAAGGCTGAGAAGAGCCAACCGACGGCGAATCTTCCGAATTCAAATTTCACCTCCCGTGGTAAAGGGAAAGCACCTGCAACAGCTGTTGACGCTAACCAGACGTCACAACAGCAACCCCGAAGACAACAAAAGACTTCGGGTCCGAAACTCCAAAAAGATTACTCTTTCAAGGACGAAGACGTTCCAGTCATCTTCGAATCCCTCTTTGAAAACAACAAGATCAAGCTACCACCTATCATAAATCAGGAGGAAGTTGACAACACTGCGGATCCGAAATACTGTGCGTACCACAGGAGGATCCTTCATCCCACCAAGGATTGCTTTGCTCTCAAAAATAGCATCCAAACCTTGGTCGAAGCCGGCGTCATAACGCTGGGATAAGCCAAATGAGAATGGCAACACTCCGAAGAGTATACGAGTATAAACTGCTTCTCAATACTCCAACAGGTATATGAGTCTAAACTGTTTCCTTTTTTTCTCAGGAAGTTCCTAGAAAATCTTATATTCTTAAGGATAAACCGAACATACAACTGAGGACAACGTACTCCTCCTTGGACCCAGTTTTGCAAAGAAAGCTGGGGGTGGATAATTCATATAACGGGAAGTTCCCGGAAGAATGTTAAACGTAATATTCTTAGGGATAACCCGATCATTACGAATAAAGTGATAAATACTAAACTCCCACTGTGATTTCCGAACACTCTTTTGTTAACGACTCACAGTATTCCATCACAAAAATCCCCCATCGATCAGACTAATTGACGGTGGGATCACCGAAATTCTTTCCGGTTTAACTCATTCAAACTTCCGCTATGTTCGTGCACTCAACACTTTCATGGTTAGAGTCCAGATATAATGCTTGAAATTTTGATCTGTCAATCTTTGACGAATTGTCAAACTCCTTCGTGTTAAGTCCTTATCACTTGACGCTAAGAACCCCTATTGAGTGAGTTGTACAAGTCAACACTCCCACTGTGATTTGTACTCCCACTCCCACTGTGATTTGTACTCCCACTCCCACTGTTCATTTGGTCAAACCTTCCTATAGTTAGGACCATAATTAAAATCCTCTCTCGATTCCTTCAATGAATGAGAGGTCCACAAATCGAGTGATCAAACCTATAAAAGTTAGGGTCATCTCACACTCCTACTGTTTACCTGGTCAAACCTTCCTATAGTTAGGGCCACAATCAAAATCCCCTCTCGATTCCTCTAATGAACGAGAGGCCCACAAATTAAGCAATCAAAACTTTCTACAGTTAGGATCGTCTCAAACCTCCCGCTTGGTCAAACCTTTATACAGTTAGGCCCAAAACCAAAATCCCCTTTCGATTCTTCCAATGAACGAGAGGTTCACTTTCAAATCGAATGATCAAACCTTCCTACAGTTAGGGTCACCTCAAACTCCCGCTTGGTCAAGCCTTCCTACAGTCAAGGCCAAAACCCCAATTCACTCTCGATAAACAAGAAATTCACCTTTAGTTCGGTAATCAAACCTTCCGACAGTTAGGATTATCCTAATTTTTCGATTCTCAGAGTGGAGATCCCACTCCTAGTTTCACCTTTCCGGATTCTGGGGGTGGAGATCCCACCTCGAGTCTCCTTTCCAATTGGAGATAGAATATAAAATTCTTTCTCTTCAGTGTTGGGAGATAGAATATAAAATTCTTCCTCTCTTATTTCGGGTTCGTCTTTGCCCCAAGAGAAGACACCATCCTTCAACTCCAAAAGACGGTTTAGTCTTTCACCGATTGAAAAAGACACCAGAATCTAGTCTGGGGTATTTTATCCCGAAGCCTAAGTAGGGATAAGCCAGTGCTTAACCCGCATTGCTGGGTGGTTCGTTCCCGTAAAAACGACCGAGTCTACGTATTCAGCATCGTAGCAACAAAAATCCATGCCTTTTATGCATGGGGAATTTTATCCCAAATCCTGAGCAGGGATAAGTCAATGCCTAACACGCGTTGCCGGTTAGTTCTTAACCGTAAAAAGAACGAAAGCCCACATATTCGACATTGTGGCAGGTTATTATTCATAACGTCAAAATCCGTGCTTCACACGCACGGGGAATTTTATCCCTAAGCCTAAGTAGGGATAAGTCAGCGCCTAACACGCATTGCCGGGTAGTCTATTCCTATAAGAAAGACGAAGTCTACGTATTCAATATCGTAGCACTAAGAGAGTTAACTCTCTTAGCACAACGTCACATGCGGAACGAACTTAAACAATCCGCATGCAAGCCCGATTCAAACGGTAATCGGTAAAGGCACACCACTTAAACAATCCGCATGCAAGCCCGATTCAAACGGTAATCGGTAAAGGCACGTCAAATCCGTTGAAGGCTGAGGATTTACCAAAAATCCTAAGTCTACGTCTGATACACGTTGCTGTTTAGTCTTTTTACAGGAGAAAGACGAAGTCTACATATTCAATATCATAGCACTAAAAAAGTTAACTCTTTTAGCATAACGTTACATACGGAATGGACTTAAACAATCAACATGCTAGCCCGACTCAAACGGTAGTCGGTAAAGGCTTATCAAACCCGTTGATGGCTGAGAATTTGCCAAAAATTCTATAAATGTGAGTCATTGACGCATCAGCTTCATTAGTTGGTCTCATGACTTGAGCATTCAACAACTTCAGGATAAGATCCATACATGCATATGAATCAGCTTTAATAGTTGGTCCTGCAGCCTCAAATTCGAGACCGTCATGCTCCAATGCCTTAAGAGCTTAAACTGTGTAGACTCTAGCAAACATATGAGTATAAACTGTGTTAACACCGATCAACGCGTTACAACTAAAGTCAACGCCGGACAACGCGTTACAGTGAAGGCCGATGCTGGTCGACACATCAACAATTTCGCCAAAATAAGGCAAAGGATGATTCCAGGGAGTTCAATTACACTCAGACATGAATTTCTGACGAAGATAATCAGTTCAAAGTCAACTCAATGACACGATCTAAGTTCAGAAACTTACACACCAATCTCAGTTCAAGATTTCGACAACGGTCGGACGATAAACGCAGCGCCGGAAGAACTTCATCTATTCGACGAAACAATGAATAGATTGAAGGCTGAAGAAATTAAGAATTGAGGTAGTTCAAGGTCACTCTACGAAATTGAGGAGATGGCCTATCTTATCCAAAGCATTCCAGACTCCTCTATAAAAAAAAGAGTCTGAAATACTTTGGAGGAGGTATCTGTAAGCGTCTAAAAATGCCTATGGGTGCCCGCACGTAGCTCGAGACCAAGAGAAGGCGATGAACGTCGTTATTCGAGTCTAAGAGGATTATCTGTCGTCGACAAGCGCATGAAGCGAAATGACGAACCAAGTGGCCCGCATGCGTCAATCAACACACGCGCGTCAATCAGCTCAGATGCGTCAATCAACACGCGTGTGTCAATCAGCTCACGTGCGTCAATCAACACGCGCGCGTCAATCAACACGCACGCATCAATTAACACGCGCACGTTAATCAGTTCGTGCGCATCGGTCAACACACGTGCATCAATCAATACGCGCGCGTCAATTAGTTCGTGCGCATCGGTCAACACGCGTGCATCAATCAACACACGCGCATATCAACCAACGTGCGTGTTGACGGTCAATCCTACAACGAAGCGTGCATGTCAACAAAACGATCAAATATGTAAAACGGTGGAAAATACAAGTCCCAGAAGAACCGGAAAACACAAAAATTAGTGAAGCCAAAAGCACGCCGCGCGGTACGGACCAAACCGACCTGCGCCGGTGCGGGTCGGACACAACCGACCCGCGCATGCGCGGATCAGATTTGTCCTGCACGCGCTGTTTTGACCCGGTTCGGTTTTTGATGGTTTTTCTTGGGATTTGGTCGTTCCTGAGCATCCAAACTGACTTGATATCATCTACCAATGTGGTTAGACCGTTATTGACTAAAGATAAGGTCAAATCACTCATTCTCATCCATATACCCGCACCCGGAGCCCTATAAATACAAGCCTAGGGCCTCCTTTCAGCGGGGGCGATTTATTATCAAGACGTGGATGTGCTGCTGGATTGAGGAGTCAGGGAGCACGAATTTCAGTGAAGGCAAATCAGATCCCGACGAACTCCGGCATAAAGAAGAAGCTATTCGAAGGATCTGAACCCCGTTCGTCCGTTCCTTGAGATTAGGCTTGGTCTTAATCTCGAGAATGTTAGGAATCTTGACCCCAAGATTAGTTTGTTTTGATGATAACAAATATTATATGTTGTGTGTATTATGTACTAACATTTGTTTTGTAGTATCAGAGCTATATCAATAATTATATTCAAAGAGATACTCAAGACATAGATGAGGTCAAGGCAAAATGAAGCAAAGAAAAAGATATACTTTATTGTCAAAATATAATTTTATATTTTCTTTGCTTAGAAATTTGTACAAGCCTTGATCACTCACACACATGTACACACATAGTGTTAGAACACACACACTAACACATGCTTAGTGTGTTGGTTAACAATAGAAATCCCCTATGTTAGCCATTAGAGTTTATAAATATTGGGTGAGTCTTAAAACATTTTATTTACACCCGTTACCAATTAGAATCTGGAAAAACTCCAAAGTTGTAGGTCTCTTCAAGAGCTTTCCAACAAATCTTAAATCACCTCATTCTGATATTGGATGAGAAAGTTACAGTCAAAATACTCAAAGAAAAATTCCAGAATCTGTGAGTTTATAGTGTAGTCGACTACTATGCCTTGTAGTCGACTACTAAGCAATTTTCTGACTTCACAGAGTCTGTTTAGACTCAGTGTAGTCGACTACTATGACTTGTAGTCGACTACAGATGCAGTTTTTCCAGATTTCAGGTTTTGAATAAGCGACTGTTTATAGTCGTTTTGTGGACGTTAATTGGGTTTAAAATTATGTCATTTCAGAGGCTATAAATATGTTTAAACATCAGAAAACAAGCACCAAGTTTTGCACTTGCAAGATCAAACATTTTGTGCATATTCACTCTCTAATTTTCCAGATTTTCATGCTAAGTGTTTAGAAAAAGAGAGTTTCTGATATTGCCTTGATTTCAATCATTCTTAGAGATTGTATAGGCAATATTCAGAGAGTTAACAGAATCCCAAGCCACTGCAACACTTCACTACACATTCAAGGCTTATAGGATCAATTATGTTCTTGCATCAAAAAGGATTTCTCTCGGGTTTGAGAGGGTTGATCTCTTGGTTTAGAGATTGGGTGGCAATTGGCATGGTCTTGTCAATTGGTGTTGCAATTTACATGGTCTTGTAAATTGGTCAGGTTTGCTTTTGATTTTGTAAGGTTTCAAAATCATAGTGGAAATCTCAAGCGGAATTTGCTTGGGGACTGGATGTACACCGGGGAGGTGGAACCAGTATACATGCTTGTGTTTGTGATGTTCATTTTCTGATATTGCCATTCTTTCTTTGCAATTTATAATCTACTTTGCAAACTCACCCTCTAGTGTTTAAGTGTAAAGCTTCTGCAGATTTTTATAATAGCGTACTCTATTCTTAAGGGTCATGATCCTACACTTGGTATACATAAGCAAAAAAGGACCCTACAGAGAAGAGCCCTGATTTCGCTTGGTCGATTTCAGCGCTTCAAATCAAACACTTCCTCGGTGAAGGCGAAGCTCTGCCTAATTTTCAACAACCGGATCTAATCGATGGTCGTCCACAGATAAACCCCGACACATGCAAAGACACCAACGCAAGCAGGAGACGATAAACGATCTCCCTGCATTTGTTTTGACGAGAGTTGTAACTTTTGTTTTCATTGTGTAAGAGTCTTATAAAAAGACTATCTTTTTTATTTGTTTTGACGAGAGTTGTAACTTTTGTTTTCATTGTGTAAGAGTCTTATAAAAAGACTATCTTTTTTATTTTCATTGTAACGATATAAAAAGACTATCTTTTTTATTTTCATTGTAACGACTGAAGTTGTAATGAATACTGCAATGAATACATCAACTTTTGATGCAAATAATAACTCTAACTGGAGATTGGTATTTAGAAATCCACAACACGAGAATTAGTACATCGAACGAAATAATCCAAACAAATAAACCCTCATGTATATACCATATCTCAAATTGTAAATCCCTAAATACCAATTCTAACTCTATGAATGAATACAACAAGCAAAAGAGAAATACTCCAAACCTTAACTATACAGAACCAATGTCCCATCTCGAACTACCCTCAGGTAGTCGGCGTAAAAAGACAAAAGAAGAAACCCCAACTCATATTTACCATGGACCATATCATGTATACCATATATCAAAGGATATACCCTACTCACGGGTATTCTAACATGGAAGTAAAGCTATAATTGTATGCATCTCAACGTACAATAGCGATGTTCTTGTAAGATTCCTACTCAATCGCTCTACATCAAAATATTTTATGAAATAACAATACTTTTGTAAGGCTCGTACGATACTATGCGAATATCGGATACAACCTCCTTACTCAATCGTCCTTACGGCAAACAGATTTTTATCTCTCTATTTCTGATATGCTTTTAGATGATCGTATAACGGTAAATAGGCATATCAGCCAAACCAGATAAACATACACCGATCACTTTTGAGTGTTTGGTACAACTAAAGTCTCGTTACGAGAAACACAACCAAATACTCCTAGTGTGGTACAGTCTGAAGTCTTATTTCGGGATAAACACCCACACTAAGCATCCATAACTGATGAACAATACTTTATTATATATTAATTCTCTTTCATCAACTCAACTGATATCAATTATCTCAAAAATATGAGTCAAAACAACATAAACTAAGTATACGTGAATATATCTCGGTGTGCGTGTCCATATCTGATATTCACAAACATCTCAGGTGCTAAACAACTCTTAAGCATCATAATATATCAATACGAGATCAAGAAATTCTGTCAAAAATCAAAACAGAGGTAAAAGAACATGCACATGCCACTGCCAAATTGGCGGTCGACCGCAGAGTATGTGGTGGTCGATTGAACCGCAACCCGAAGCCTCCTAAGCTTCGGACTGGTGCGCGGTCGACTGCAAGGTGTGCGGCGGTCGACCGGACGCGATATATACACAGTACGTGCATGTTACTGCACAGATTGAATTCGTGATGTGATTTTTATGATTTATCTTGCTTAGAACAATATGAAACTTACATGAAATCATTTAAACAGTAGTCTAACATCTCTGGAAACAAATTCAACATATAAAGCATGGTTATTTGCATTAAAGATCACATTTAAAACCCTAAATCATGCATGAAAACTCAAAACGAAGAACAAATCATCGTAATTCAGATAAAGAATGTTTTAAATCACTTTCAGATCTTAAAACACTTTTGCAAAATCGTTCTCAATCTTTTTAACATGAAAAGACCTAGTCTTTATACATATAATACAAAAGATCTGATTTTTATACATAAACTAGACATGAAAAGACCTAGTCTTTATACATATAATACAAAAGATCTGATTTTTATACATAAACTAGTTGATTAGGCTCTATAAACCTAGTCTTTATACATATAATACAAAAGATCTGATTTTTATACATAAACTAGTTGATTAGGCTCTATAAACTCATTAAAACTCTTTTAAAAATGATCTAAAACTAGGAGAGGGATTAGCAGAGATGAAACTCGCCTGAGACTTGTTGTAAAATATGTATGAGGTAAAGCTAAAGAAGATCACTGATCCAACAGTCAAAAACCAATCGAAAATTCCGCTCAAAATCCTTCAATCTTCTCCAAAAAACAAAATAGGGTTTATGGGGTGCTTGGTGGCTACTAGGGTTCTTAGAATACTGAAAATATCATGAATAAATGATATATGTATCAAGAAAAACAAATATGGGTCTCAAAACCCGAAACCAATTCAAACTAGGAAAAACCATCTGCAGGTTTCGCGATCGACCGGACTGCAAGAATACAAGTGCTCATGTTTTTGGCCATTGTGCATGTTTCGACTCGTTTCTTTTTCATAACTGACTTGTATATACTCAAATTACTTATTAGTGTATTCATGCACTATTTAGTGATATTTATCATAATAAATATCCATCCATTATAATTTATCACATATTTATTCAATTGATCATTCATTTACTCAAAATTTTTGTGGTTTTACACCTTCAACCTCTTCAAATCCTCCCTCGACTCTCGACCCGCCTCCTCCATCTACAACCTCCTCATCTCCGCCTTCGTCAAACACAACTAACACCAACAAGCTCTACAATGGTATCACACCATGATCCAAGATCGTGTCAAGCCCGATGTGTACGCTTTTAACATCCTCATCGGTAGCTCAAATCGTTTTCGGTGTCGACTTGTGAGATTTTGATCAATGGGCTTTGTAGAGAAGGGAGAGCTTTAGAAATGTGCGAGATTTTGATGGGTTTCTTAGCGAAAGGAGCAATGCCTGATGGGTTCGATTGCTTCGTGTTAGTCAGAGCTTTATGCGACTACGGGAATGAGGATAGAGCTATTGTCACTTGTAGCTCATTAATGGAGAGGTTGAGGAAATGTGGGAAGATAGATGAACCTATTGGGTTTATGGAGAGAGTGGTGTAGAAGGGATAATTTTGGATGAGATTAGTTGCAATTACTTACTACTAGGAGCCATGCTGGCAGCCACATTCGCATCACGTGAGGTGTCACATGAAAAATTTTGCCAGAAATATGGGTCCAGCCAAATTTGAGGCCCAGTTGTCGCCGGAGAAAAAAAATACCAATATGTCGCCGGAGAAAAAATAATATACTAATATATCGCCCCAAAAAATACCAAACTATCACTAAGGGTAAAAAATATATCGATTTGGTATTTTTACCGTTTGTCATCATTTGATTTGGATGAATATTCACTAGTAAAAAACTGGATATTGGCGACGGGGTATTGACGACGGATTTCGAATCCGTCGCCAATACAAACATTAGCGACGGGAACAACCTCGTCGCCAATGTTTGCTTTGGCGACGGGAACAACCCCGTCGCCAATGTTTTCCCGTCGCCAATGAGTATTGGCGGCGACGGGAAACATTGGCGACAGATTCGACCGTCGCCAATACTTATTGGCGACAGATGTGATCCGTCGCTAATAGTTATTGCTGACGGATCGAATCCGTCGCCAATACTCATTGGCGACGGATGCGTCCCGTCGCCAAAGTTAATGTGTCGATCTAAAAAAATTAACATTAGTAATTGATTATCCCATTGATAATGAGTGGCCCCCACAACAAATTAAGAATTCTTTTAATATTAGTCCCTCAAATATATAATATTTTAAAAGCAGTCCACCAAATTATGTAAATTGCTACATCTAGGGATGTAAATGAACCAAATAATTAACAAATAGTTCGATAATTATTCAAATAACTATTCAGTCATATTCGATTCGGTAGTTTATTTAACACATTTAAGTTTGCTAACGATTAGAATTTGACCAAATGTATATTCGATTCGTTTGTTTATTAAATATTCGTTTAAAATTGATCATATGTTATTATTTGTATTGTTGCGTATATGATGTCATATTTGTGAGTTTTTGGCTTCATCTTTGATTAGTTTAGAGAAAATGATGAGAAAAGTATAAATGATGAGAAAATGGTAAATAATCAAATAATCTTAGATCTTAAATAATCTTAATCAAATAACTATTTCTACTTAAGTTTTATATACCGATTTTAAAACTCAAGTAATCTTAAATCTATTTTCTAATTAAAATTTGATTTAAATATATGCACATCATATATATAGTATAAAGGAATAATTTATATTTATGAATTTTAATAATACTTGAAAATTAAATTCTTTGGCGGAATAAATATACTTTGATATTAGATAAGTATTCGTGAGTTTTTGGCTTCGACTTTGATTAGTTAGAGAAAATAATGTGAAAAGTGAAAATGATGAGAAAATGATGACATACCAATGAGGAGATCATTTTTAGTTATATGTATTATGAACATGTAACCATATTGATCTTGCTAATGATATACCAGAACTTATCGCATCCCTTTTTAATTAATTAGGAATTATATGTTAATTTTAAAATTTATTTTCTTTTATTCTTTATGCTAGTAGATTCGATGACCTCAACTACTCTTAGCTTCATTTATGGATGAACTTGAGCCTGCAAACATTATTAATGAATCTGAGAGGAGCTAAATTAGATTTAATCACTAAAGAAACGAATGAAAATAGCTTGGATGAAGTTCTTTTGGAGTTTTTATAAGGTTAAGAGGAGAAAGAGCCGTCAAAATAGAGTTATAGCGAATATGATATATGTTGAAAACAGTCGTTTTTAATGTGATCCGTCACCAATGTTTTCCCGTTGCTAATACTCATTGGTGACGGGAAAATATTAGCGACGGATGCGTTTCGTCACCAATGCTAATGCGCCCATCGTAAAAAAGTTAACATTAGTGATTGATTATCTCATTGTTAATGAGTGGTCCCCACAAAAAAATTAAGAATTATTTTAATATTAGTCCCTCAAATCTACAATATTTTAAAAGTAGTCCACCAAATTATGTAAATTGCTACATCCATGGATGTAAATGAACCAAATAATTAACAAGTAGTTCGATAATTGTTCAACTAATTATTCAGTCATATTCGATTCGAGGGAAACTGGTAACAATAGTTTAATTTAAAGGAATATTTCTTTAAATCTAATCGGTGTTAACTAGGGGGCCTAATTGTAAACATTGCGAAGATTTGAGGGATGTAATAGAAGTTTTATTATTTGAGTGACTAATTTTAAAATATTGAAGATTTGAGGGACTACTTTGAAAATATTAAAGATTTGATGAACTAATATTGAACTAACCTAAACATTAACTTTGAAATTAAGGATGTAAAAGGAAATTTGATAATAATAGTTAGATTTAGGGGTTGCAATAGCAATTCACCTAAATGATCTAATTTTAACTGTAATTTCACAAAAAAATCTAGGGAAAAATGTGTCCAGGCCCCAAAAGCAGAAACTTCATGTGACTAGGTCCCTCATAGTTTCCCTCATGTGGATCAGCCTCTTGAAGTATGACACTTTGTGCTGCAGCACTTTTTAGTAATTATTATATGTCAGCTAAGCTAAAATCCCCAAATTATCCTTATCCTCTCTCCTTAATCCCTCAAACCATCTCTCTCTCTCTCTCTCTCTCTCTCTCTCTCTCTCTCTCTCCTCTCTCTCAAATTATCCTTATCCTCTCTCCTTAATCCCTCAAACCATCTCTCTCTCTCTCTCTCTCTCCTCTCTCTCTCCTTTCTCTCTCTCCTCTCTCTCTCCTCTCTATCTCAAGCTCTCAAGCCTCATTCCTGCCTGCGACTACGCCCTTCACGATGACGTCGGGCTCTCATCTCCCCCCCTCTCTCTCATCTCCTCTCTCCTCTCTCTCTCTCAAGCTCTCAAGCCTCATTCCTGCCTGCGACTATGCCCTTCACGACGACGTCGGGCTTCAGATCCGTGCCCTAGCTCGCGAGTTGGGCCCTCGAGTTCCCAACCACTTCCCCTCCTCTCCTCCGCCCTGTCTCGTCGCCTTTGCTCGCCGCCACTCCACGCCTCGCCCTTGACTACGTCGGAGTTCGCCACTATCACTAACTGCCTTGCCCTCGAGTTCGCCATCAACGTTGTCGGGATGCCATCAACCCGGATGCTTGCCAAGAAGAAGCTACAAGTCTTCAACAACTTAGACTAACATATATCACATCACATGTCGATCGTGCCCAGCATCAACTTTCATGACAACAAATGTTTTTTTTAGCTTTTTCAATATTCAGGAGAACAAAGTGATGTTGATTCTGATGGTAATTAATCAAAACATTATTTAAGCTAGCATCTAAACCTTTGAATTCCTCTCTTTTGGACTTGGGCTCTTGGGCAATGAATTGGTCGGAGTAGATTCTCCATTCGATTGCGTTTATTTGGCAATGAATTGGTCGGAGTAGATTCTCCATGCTAGTTCTAGCTCGCACCATGCTAGTTCTAGCCCGCATTATATTAGTTCTAGCAAGTTGGGGCAAGTTAGAACTAACAATATTCAAAGCGATATAACGAGAGGTAGAAAATGAGCCCAAGTGAAAGGAAGATACCGTGTGATAGATAATATAAATGGCTACACACCGGCGAAGATGGTGGTGAAAATGGAGACCGGAGGTGGTCGGAAAACACGCGCGAAGTCGGCACGGCGCTGCTATTTTCTGCTCACTGCTGCTATCGAGCGATGTTTCTGACATTACCGAGAGAGATAGAGAATGAGTTAGAGCATGATACAAATTGGAGGTGATAGGCAACATGTAGGGCTACTCACCAAAGAAGAAATCGGCGAAAACAGATATTGGATGTGATCGGAAAGTGCGTGCGAAGTCGGCACAAAACTGCAGTTTTTTACAGTACAATTTCTCGCCGTTTGGGTTTGTTTTGAGCTGTTCTGAGCTTTTCAACACTGTCCGGGCTTGCCGGAGGTGGGAGGAGGTTACCGGGATCATCGGGGTGTCTTGGTGGGCTCTGTCGGAGGTGAGAGGAGCTTTTCTCCGTTCCCAACAGCCTAGAACTAAGATGAATTAGAGCTACAACTAGCTAGAACTAACATAGTGCGGGCAAAAACTAACATGGTGCGGGCTAAAACTAAGAAGGTGTGAGTTAGAACTAACTTGAGGGCCCAAGAACCTAAAACTAAGATGAATTAGAGATAGAACTAGCTAGAACTAACATAGTATGGGCTAGAACTAGCATGGTGCGGGCTAGAACTAAGAAGGTGCGAGTTAGAACTAAGAAGGTGTGGGTTAGAATTAACAAGTGCGCAAGTAAAAAAACACGGGCTTGGTTTAGAACTAGCAAGGTGCGGGCTAGAACTGATTGTATACAAGCTAGAACTAGGATAATAGAAGCTAGAACTAACGTAGAAGCATGAATTAACAAGTGCGCAAGCAAAAAACGAGGGCTGGGTTTAGAACTAGCAAGATGTGGGCTAGAACTGACTGTATACAAGCTAGAACTAGGGCAATAGAAGCTAGAACTAACTTAGAAGAAAGAATTAACAAGTGTGCATATAAAAAACACGGGCTGAGTTTAAAACTAGAAAGGTGTGGGCTAGAACTGGTTGTATACAAGCTAGAACTAGGGCAATAGAAGCTAGAACTAACGTAGAAGCAAGAATTATACCCTAGTTCTAGCTTGTATACAGTCAGTTCTAGCCCACACCTTGCTAGTTCTAAACACAACCCGTGTTTTTTACATGCACACTTGTTAATTCTTTCTTCTACGTTAGTTCTATCTTCTATTGCCCTAGTTCTAGCTTGTATACAGCCAGTTCTAGCCCACATCTTGTTAGTTCTAAACACAGCCCTCGTTTTTTGCTTGCGCACTTGTTAATTCATGCTTCTACGTTAGTTCTAGCTTCTATTACCCTAGTTCTAGCTTGTATACAGCCAGTTCTAACCCACACCTTGCTAGTTTTAAACCAAGCCCGTATTTTTTGCTCGCGCACTTGTTAATTCTAACGCACACCTTCTTAGTTCTAACCCGCACCTTCTTAGTTCTAGCCCGCACCATGCTAGTTCTAGCCCGCACTATGTTAGTTCTAGCTAGTTCTATCTCTAATTCATCTTAGTTCTAGGCTCTTGGGCCCTCAAGTTAGTTCTAACCCGTACCTTCTTAGTTCTAGCCCACACTATGCTAGTTCTTGCCCGCACTATGTTAGTTCTAGCTAGTTCTAGCTCTAATTCATCTTAGTTCTAGGCTCTTGGGCCCTCAAGTTAGTTCTAACCCGTACCTTCTTAGTTCTAGCCCACACTATGCTAGTTCTTGCCCGCACTATGTTAGTTCTAGCTAGTTCTAGCTCTAATTCATCTTAGTTCTAGGCTCTTGGGAACGAAAAAAAAGCTCTTCCCACCTCCGGCGGAGCCCACCGAGACACTCCGACGATCCCGGTAACCTCCTCCCACCTCCACAAGCCCGGACAACGTTGAAAAGCTCGGAACAACGAAGAACAAACCCGAACGGCGAGAAATTGCACTGCAAAAAACTACAGTTTTGTGCCGACTTCGCACGCACTTTCCGATCACATCCAATATCTGTTTCCGCCGATTTCTTCTTTGGTGAGTAGCCCTACATGTTGCCTATCACCTCCAATTTGTATCACACTTTAACTCATTCTCTATCTCTCTCGGTAACGTCCGAAACATCACTCGATGGCAGCAGCGAGCAGAAAACAACAGCGCCGTGTCGACTTCGCGCTTGTTTTCCGGCCACCTCCGGTCTCCGTTTTTATCACCGTCTTCGCCGGTGTGTAGCCCTTTATATTATCTATCACACGATATCTTCCTTTCACTTGGGCTCATTTTCTACCTCTCGTTATATCGCTTCGAATATTGTCAGTTGTTCGCGGGAAAAATCGTGTAGATCTCAGATCCGGTCCCTCTCGAACACTTGCCTTGTTTGGCGTGGATGATCGCCGAGAACCGGATCTCAAAGTCCAAGTCTTCAATTTTCTAAAGCTCCAATCTTTTTTTAGATCTCAGATTCCAATCCGGCAGAGCTTCGACCCTCCCACGAGCTAACGGTCTTGTTTGGATACGTCGCCCGGTGGTCCGTTTGTTAAATCGGCGTCGAGCTGTGCTAAGGGACCTATAGGCAATTTTATACGCCTACAGATACCCCCTCCAAAGTATTTCAGTCTCATTCTTTTATAGAAGAGTCTGGAATACTTTGGATGTGATTGTCCCAACCTTCAGTCGGTGTAACGGGACTCTGGAATGACTTCTGTTCTGGATTCCTTCAATTCCTTCAGGCTATTCAGTGCTTTGTAGAATGCCTGTAGGGGTTCCGGTGCTGCATTTATTGTCTGACCGTTGTTGGAATTTGAACTTGAAGTCGATTCTTGATTTCTTGACTTTTTGGCTCGAGTTTGCTGCTTCAACACAGAACTTATCATCGATTGACTGCGTTGAATCTTCATCTATAACGCGTTGTCTGGCGTTTGAGCTTCATTGCGACGCGTTGTCCGGCGTCCAGGCTTCATTATGATGCACTGTTCGGCATTTGACACAGTTTATACTCGTACGTCTGCTGGAGTACACACGGTTTAAGCTCTTAAGGAATTGGAGCATGGATCTTATCCCAAGGTCGTTGGATGCTCGAGTCACGAGACCAACTCATAAAGTTGATGCGTCAATGACTCGCATATTTATAGGATTTTTGGCAAATCCTCAGCCATCAACGGGTTTGATGCGCCTTTACCGACTACCGTTTGAGTCGGGCTAGCATGCGGATTGTTTTAAGTCCGTTCCGCATGTGACGTTATGCTAAAAGAGTTAACTCTTTTAGTGCTACGATATTGAATACGTAGACTTCGTCTTTCTCCTGTGAAAAGACTAAACAGCAACGTGTATCAGACGTTGACTTAGGATTTTTGGCAAATCCTCAGCCCTCAACGGATTTGTCATGCTTTTACCGATTACCGTTTGAATCGGGCTTACATGCGGATTGTCTTAAGTCCGTTCCGCATGTGACGTTGTGCTAAAGGAATGAACTCCCTTAGACTTGATGCTACGACTTCGAATACGTAGACTTCGTCTTTCTCACGGGAATAGACTACCCGGCGACGCGTGTTAGGCGCTGACTTTAGGATTTTTGGCTAACCCCAAGCCTTTAACGGATTTGATTAACCTTTACCGACTACCGTTTGAGTCGGGCTAGCATGCGAATTGTCTAAATCCGTTCCGCATGTAACGTTGTGCTTAGAGACTGAATCCTCTAAGACTTGTTGCTATGACTTTGAATACATAGACTTCGCCGTTGTCATGGGAATAGGCTACCCAGCAACGTGTATTAAACGTTGACTTATCCCTCCTTAGGCTTCGGGATAAAATACCCCAGAATCGAACTCTGGTGTCTTTTTCTACGGGGAAAGACTAAACCGGCGACGCGTGTTAGGCGTCGGCATATCCTTTCTTAGGATTCAGGATGAAATTCCCCATGCGTGTAAGGCATGGATTTTGGTGTTATTAATAACAACCTGTCACAATGTTGAATATGTGAACGGGTGTTCTTTTTAAACGGTTAAGAACTGACCGGCAGCGCGTGTCAGGCGCAGACTTATCCTTGCTTAGGTTTCAGGATAGAATACCCCAGAATCGAACTCTGGTGTCTTTTTGTGCAGAAAAAAGACTAAACCGGCAGCGCGTGTTAGGCGCAGACTTATCCCTGCTTAGGATTCGGGATAAACTTCCTAGGATGAATCCTGAATTCTTCGAAAAGGATTGGTATGGGGAAGGAAGAATTTTATATTCTATTCCCCGAACAAAGAAGGAAAGGAGACTCGAGGTGGGATCTCCACCCCCAGAATCCGGAAAGGTGAAACTAAGAGTGGGATCTCCACTCCGAGAATCAAAAAGATTCGGATAACCCTAACTGTCGGAAGGTTTGATTATCGAACTAAAGATGAATTTCTCGTTTATCGAGAATGAATCGTGGTTTTGGTCCTAACTGTAGGAAGGTTTGACCAAGTGGGAGGTTTGAGGTGACCCTAACTGTAGGAAGGTTTGATCACTCGATTTGAAAGTGGACCTCTCGTTCATTGGAGGAATCGAGAGGGGTTTTTGGTTTTGGTCCTAACTGTAGAAAGGTTTGACCGAATGGAAGGTTTAAGACGATCCTAACTGTAGGAAGGTTTGATCGCTTGATTTGTGGACCTCTCGTTCATTGGGAGAATCGAGAGGGGATTTTGACTGTGGTCCTAACTGTAAGAAGGTTTGACCAATCAGGAACTTTACGTCCAGACTCTAACAGAGAGAGTGTTGAGTGCACAGACACAGTGAGAACTTGAATGGGAGTCCTTATTCATTACATTGCTGTGGTTTTGGGAACTTCCCGTTACATAAATCGTCCACCCCCAGTTTCCTCTGCGGAACTGGTTCGGACATTATTATCAGTTAACTAACCGGGTTATCCTTAAGAATATTAGCTTAATATTCTCCAGGAACTTCCCGTCAAAAGTGGGGAAACAGTTTAGACTCATATACCTATTGGAGTATTAAGAAGCAGTTTATACTCGTATACTTTTCGGAGTGTTGAGAAACAGTTTATACTCGTATACTCTTTGGAGTGTCAGGAAGCAGTTTATACTCTTATACCGGTCGGAGTTTTGCCGTTTTTATTTGGCTTACCTTAGCGTTATAACGCCGGCTTCGACCAAGGTCTGAATGCTATTCCTGAGAGCAAAGCAATCCTTGGTGGGATGAACAACCCTTCTGTGGTATGCACAGTACTTTGGGTCCGTAGTGTTATCAGCTTCCTCCTGATTCGTGATAGGTGGTAGCTTGATCTTGTTGCCTTCGAGGAGCGATTCGAAGATGGTTGGAACGTCTTCGTCCTTGAAGGAATACTCTCTCTGGAGTCTTGGACCCGAAGTCTTCTGCTGCCTTCGGGATTGCTGTTGTGACGCTTGATTAGCACCACCAGCAGCTGCAGGGGCTTTGCCCTTACCACGGGAAGCGAAGTTTGAGTCCAGCAGATTAACCGTCGGTTGGTTCCTTTCGGCCTTCTTCCTTTTAAGGAAGCGTTCGGCTTGTTCACCGCGCACCTTCAGATCCTTCCAAGTGTCAGACGGTGCTGTCCCCATTGCCTCCAATACGTCCAATGCGAGGTTGTTGTGGCAAGTCTGGAGAATGAATTCCTCGGTGATCGGGTCCCGGCAATTCATCGCCTTGTTCCGGAACCTTTTGACGAAGGTGTCGACTAACTCCCCGTCTTTTTGTTTCTCGTCGAGCAACGATCCGATAGAGATCTCGGTGTCGTCGTCGAAGAAATTTGCAAGGAACTTCGTCTCCATGTCATCCCAGCTGTTCACGCTTCCTGGCTTGAGGCGGCGATACCAATCGAAGGCGGCTCCGCGAAGAGTGCCAACGAATGACCGCACCATCAGAGGCTCGTTGCCAGAGATAACACCCAAGTGCGATTTGAAATAAATCAAATGCTGGGTGGGGGAACCCTTTCCATCGAACGGCGTGAAGTTGATTAGACTAAACTTCGCCGGATAGGGGATTGATTCCCACTCCCTTGGGTATGGGCAAGGAATTCCCGTCTTTTTTGTCTCTTGAGCGGAAATCAACGTGTTGATTTTGCTCTCGAGGTTCTTGATCTTCAGGTTTTCGCCGGTGTTTTCGCCAGCATTCAATCCAATGGCTGGGAGTCAGTCAAACAGTCAACAAAACATGCATTAGTTACCTCAACGAACACAAATCTAGATTCACTGCAGTGAAAAACGTGTTCATTGAGATAATGAATCTGGATTCACGGCAGTGAAGGACATGTTCGTTGAGGTAATGAATATGGGTTCACTGTAGTGAATATGGATTCACTACGTTGATGTAATTAATGCATGTGTTTAATGAGGTAATTAATGAGTGAAAAACGTGTTCATTGAGATAATGAATCTGGATTCACGGCAGTGAAGGACATGTTCGTTGAGGTAATGAATATGGGTTCACTGTAGTGAATATGGATTCACTACGTTGATGTAATTAATGCATGTGTTTAATGAGGTAATTAATGCATGTGTCTGTTAGGCCTCACTTTCACCAAAGAAGATATGCAAATGAGAAACTCGAAACATGATCGACAGTTGTATTTCACTGGGTATATCAGTTCTAGCGTGGCCAACCGGATCCAGGTCGATCTGGGTTTCACTGTTAGCATTATGCCACTCCGATTGATATATCATCTTGGAATTCCTGCTAGTAAGTTGGCATCTACAGGAATGGTTATCTATGGATTTTACACTAGTGGATCAAGGCCATTGGGCAAAATTCGAGTGAAAAGTCAACTTGGAGACTTGAAGTTTGAAGTCACGTGCTATGTGATCGACGCAAAGACTTCTTATAATTTACTATTGGGTCGACCTTAGATCCACGGTAATGTTATAGTCCCTTCTACCCTCCATCAGTATCTAAAATATGTAGACGCTAATAATGAGGTCAGGACGGTGGTCGCGGATAAGCAACCATTTTAGGGGTTGGAAAATTATTTTACCGACTCTCTTCTTTACGACGCTGAATCCGATACTGAATCATTAGCCCAAGGAACGGACAGTGGGGATGAAGCTGATACCGAAGCGGGGCTTGATTACGATGGTAGTTGTAATTAGCAACTTATTGAAGATGTAATAAATAATAATTTAGATTACTCGCCGCTGTCTTGACAACATAATGAAAGGGTTATATAACAATCCGGATTTGCATATACAAGACTCATTTGGAACGACACTCGTTGTCCCCGCCAGGATAGGGGTGAGAAAGACTTAGTCTACGGTAAATGAGAGATGTCTCCACCACTAGATCACATCTTAAGAGAAGATAGTGATGATGAAAATCCTAGTCATCACTTGTCCAAATACAGCTCAAAAGCATGTAATTTCATGGAGAAGCTAGGGTACAACTCCGCACTCAGAGAGGGTTTGTGCTTCAATCAAGGTCCTCGGGTTCCAGCCAAATCCTCATATGTGCCAAAGGGTAAACACGATAATTATTACAAATCTTGGAGGGGATTAGGCTATGTCTCTGTTGGTTAATTAATAGTCAATCGTCTAATGTGAATAGAGACGTGTATTCATCTGACTCTTCAGGTTGGGACTCTGACATCAGCCTTGGAGAGATGTTTAAAGCCTTAATGTCGAATATGACCATGACTGATCCTTTAACAATAGAAGATGATGATCAAATACCAACTTGGGACAGGTTCGAACAGAAAGAACACCCTACCGAAGATAAAGTAATCCAAATGAACATGGGGGATGAAGCCAATCCGAAACCCATATTCGTCAGCAATAGCCGTCCACAAAACGAGAAAGAAGAATTTGTTGCTCTTATAAGAGAATATATCGATGTTTTTGCCTGGAACTAAAAGATATGCCAGGACTTGATCCGAACGTAGGATGCACTGTCTCAATATCAAACCAGAAGTCAAACCTGTCAAGCAGTCACAAAGATGATTTTGACCGTCGGTTATATCAGTTGGTTTTGTTCGCGGGAAAAATCGTGTCTTTCTTCATTGATATCATTGCCATCTTAGTTAACAACTTTATGCGTTACAAAGATCCGGTCTTTTTATAAGATCCGGTTACAATGAAAATCAAAATACAAAAAAGAAAGATTACAATTTATTTCCTTTTATGTCGAACGAATCGCGAGCTCCTGTTTTGCGGTCACTCGCTTTGTGTGGGTTCTTTGCCTGCGCCGGGGTTATTTGCCGTGGACCACCGCGTGATCTCGATCCGGTCGGATCTACACGATATGACGGGTATTATCTCACGAAGGAAATAATAGCCGGGTGGGGTACTAATTCACCAAGGAAATAGTAGCCCAAGTGTCGAAATCGACCAAGCGAATTCGAGACTCTTCTCGGGATCTAAGAACCAAGCTTAGATCCGGAGGAAAATCGTGTAGATCTCAGATCCGGTCCCTCTCGAACACTTGCCTTGTTTGGCGTGGATGATCGCCGAGAACCGGATCTCAAAGTCCAAGTCTTCAATCTTCTAAAGCTCCAATCTTTTTTAGATCTCAGATTCCAATCCGGCAGAGCTTCGACCCTCCCAAAATCCAACCTTTTGAAATGAACAATGCCTTGGCCTATTTATAGGCACTCAGAACTGTGCATTTGCACAGTTCTGAGCCTAGCCACCTGTGGGTGGCTCGGCTTTGGCCGAGCCACCTGCAGGTGGCTCGGCTTTGGCCGAGCCACCTGTGGGTGGCTCGGCTTTGGCCGAGCCCCCTTAGGCGGGGTTTCCGGTTTCCGTCGTTCGGGTTCCGTCGTTCGGGTTCCGATTTGTTGCCTGGCCGAGCCACCTACAGGTGGCTCGGCCTTGGCCGAGCCACCTACAGGTGGCTCGGCTTTGGCCGAGCCCCCTTAGGCGGGTTTTCCGGTTTCCGTCGTTCGGGTTCCGTCGTTCGGGTTCCGATTTGTTGTTGATTTGGACTTTGATTCGGTTGCGTGGTTGACTTGTTCGGATTCGATTTGTTGATCCGGTTCCTGATTAGGCAGTAAGTCCACTTCTGAGTTCGAGTCCGAAACCGATCTTGATTCGATCGTCATATCACCGAGTTCGTTCTTGTTTAGATGACTCGGTGATTCCCCGAAACGTTGGTTCGATTCCGCGTGCGAGTGGATGCGTTCCAATGCTTGGGTGCGATTTGTTGGCTTCGTCGCCTCGTTAATCTGCTCCGTTGCGTATGGTTTGGCTTCGGCGTTAGCGGGATAACGGTAGTGCTTGGATACGTCGCCCGATGGTCCGGTTGTCGAAATTAACGTCATCGAGCTGTATTGTGGGACCTATAGGCAATTTTCTACGCCTACAGATACCCCCTCCAAAGTATTTCAGCCTCGTTCTTTTATAGAAGAGTCTGGAATACCATCGCGTACATGAGACTCCCAATGGCCGAAGAATATGACACCCTGCTCATATGCTCTCTATCTGCATCTGTCTTAGGCGATTGCTCCTCAGATAGCTTAAACTAATTTCCAAGGGGTGTGCTAACAACTTTAGCATTATGCATGTTGAACCTCTGAAGTACCTTCTCAATGTATTCAGCTTGGCTTAATCTTAATGTCTCTTCAACTTTATCCCTACTGATTCGCATCCCTAGAATCTGCTTCGCTGCACCCAGATCCTTCATTATAAACTCCTTTGCTAGCTGCTTCTTCAAACTGTTTATCTCCTCTAAACATGGTCCTGCTACCAACATGTCATCAACATATAATAACAAAATAATGAAGCTGGACTCGAACCTTTTAAAATAACAGCAATGATCTGAATTGCATCTTCTGTAGCCATTATTCTGCATGAAGTTATCAAACTTCTTATACCACTGTCTCGAAGCCTGTTTCAAAACCATATAAGCTCTTCTTGAGCTTGCACACAGTCTCTTCCTTTCCTTCTTCAATGAAGCCAACAGGCTGCTTCATGTAGATTTCTTCATCCAAGTCACCATGAAGAAAGACAGTCTTCACATCTAACTGCTCAAGAAAGAGGTCTTCTGCAGCCACCAAACTCAACACCACTCTGATGGTTGTGAGTTTTACAACAGGGAAAAATATCTCCGTGTAGTCCACTCCTTCCCGCTGTTGAAACCCCTTCACTACTAATCTGGCCTTGAATCTCTTGCTTCCATCACTCTCCTGCTTGACCCAATAGACCAATTTGTTATGTAAGGCTTTTTTCTGTGCAGGTAGCTGGGCTAACTTCCATGTCTTATTAGTGAGTAGAGAATCCATCTCCTCCTGCATAGCATGCTCCCACTGCTGAGATTCACTCACTTGCATTGCCTCTTCATAGCACTCCGGCTCACCGCTATCTGTCAACAATAGGTAGTCAAGAGATGAAAGATATCTGGGATTTGATTTGGGTACCCTGGATGACCTCCTAAGCTCCACGTCCTGGGTAGTTTCTTCTGCACCTAGAACCTTCTCCATTCTCTGATCAGAACAAACATCATCACCCCTATCTCGAAGTTCCTCTAAATCCATGTACTCGGATCCACCTGTATCCGTAGTCGTACTCCTACTGCTTTGGCTATCCTTGGCATTTTTCCTGTTCTTGTACATCACCTCCTCATTGAATATCACGTCCCTGCTTCTGATGATCTTTTTGTTCTTCTCATCCCAAAGGTGATACTCGAACTCATCAATACCGTATCCAATGAATGTGCACTTCTGTGACTTAGCTTCTAACTTGTCCCTGACATGGTCACTGATATGAACATAAGCCACGCAACCAAATACCCGCAAGTGTGAGAGATTTATCTTCTTGTCACTCCAAACCTCCTCTGGAATCCCAAAATCTAATGGAACTGATGGCCCGTGATTAATAAGGTAGGCTACTGTATGCACTGCATCTGCCTAAAATGTCTTAGGCAGACCTGCATGTAATCGCATGCTCCTGGCATGCTCTATCAAGGTCCTGTTCATCCTCTCTGCAATGTCGTTCTGCTGCGGCGTCCCTGGAGTAGTCCTCTCTAACCAAATATCATTCGTAGCACAGAACCTCTTGAACTCCTCCAGCTCATATTCCCTACCATTGTCTGATTTCAGACACTTCACCTTCAGATCTGTCTCATTTTCCACCATGGCCTTCCACTTCTTGAAGATTCTAAGCACCTCTAACTTGTGCTTCATGAAGTAGATCCACACCTTTCTCGAGTGATCATCGATGAAGGTGACATAATATCTCGAACCGCCAAAAGAAGACACACTAGCCGGACCCCATACATCTGTATAAATCAACTCTAGCTTCTGAGCCTTAGGTGACCTTCCACCCTTCTGAAAACTAACCCTCTTCTGCTTCTCAAAGATGTAGTCTTCACAAACCCTGACTTCCACGGCGTCGATCCCGGTTAGCTTTTCTTGTGAATGCAAAATCTTCATCCTCTTTTCGCTCATGTGCCCTAGCCTGTTGTGTCATAGATCTGTACTCTCTTTGCCAGCTGCAATTACGAGGGTGTCACTCGCATGTAAGGTGAGGTAGAGAGTTCCTAGTTTGTTACCTCGAGCAACTATCATCGTACCATTGGAGATCCTCCACGAATCCCCAGTGAATGTCGAAACATAGCCTTCTGCTTCAAGATGTCTCACCGAAACAAGATTCCTCTTTAGTTTCGGCACGTATCTCACGTTCTTCAAGGTCCACTTAGAGTCCTTCATCTGAATTTGTACTTCACCCTTTCCAACAATATTACAGGACTCGTTGTTCCCCAAATATACTTTTCCAAAGTCCTCTGCTACATAATTCTGAAATATCTTCCTGTTAGCAGTGGCGTGGAAAGAGGCTCCTGAATCGATGACCCAAGAATCCGAGTCGCTGTCCATTGCAAGAATCAAGGCATCCTGCACGATATGAGCCTCCTGCTCACCCGTATTCTTCTTTGGACTTTTGCAGACTGAAGACATATGGCCCTCCTGGCCACAGTTCCAACACTTTCCTTTGATAGGCCTAACCTTCGAGTTCGACCTCCTCTTTACTGATTTTCGACCGATTCTTGTTCTGATTTCCTTTCTTCTGGCTTCTGCCTCTCTGCTCGAAACTTAGAGCTGAACCTGAACCTTCTGATTCAGACGATTTCCTTCTAACCTCCTCGGATAGAATCATGCTAACAACCTCACTCAGCTTCAACTTTTCCTTCCCCGCCGAATTGCTGATTGCCGTCACACAACCTGCCCAACTATCCGACAACTGCGATAGAATCAATAGGGCTTGCACTTCGTCATCAAACGTGATGTCCACGGAGATAAGCTGATCAACAATTATGTTGAACTCGCTGAGATGCATCGTGAAGGACCGTCCTTCTATCATCTTGAGGTTGAAAAGAGTTTTGACTATATGCACCTTGTTTGCTGCCGACGGTTGCTCGTACATCTTCGCGAGCGCTTCCATAAGCCCCACCATCGTATTCTCCTTCAGAATATTGTGGGCTACTGATTTGACAAGCGACAACCGGATTTGCCCTAGAACCTTCCTATCCAGTACCTCCCAATCACCATCTGACTCCTCCTTCTTCTTTCCCTTTTCCTTGCCCATCAACGGGCGATACAAGTCTTTCTGGTACAGGTAGTCCTCCATTTATGATTTCCAGTAGGCGGAGTCTGAACCGTCAAACTTCTCAATCTTTGATTTGATTTCCTATGCCATGACTCTCTTTCACACAAATTGCTGAACGAAGCTCTGATACCAGTTGTTGGGGATTCGAAATAATCAAATCAAATCCGTACCCTTCCGGATCTTGTGTTTGAGAGTTGAGCAAGAAAGAAATTCACCACAAATCAAAGATAAAAACTTATAGGAAAGTAAACAATAAAGAACACACCAGATTTAACGAGGTTCGGCAACGTGCCTACGTCCTCGGGAGCCACACCACACAATTCTTTGATTACTTAAAGAAGATTACAATGCTTACAATTGGTCTCTCTCTCTCTCTCTCTCTCTAAGATTTCTAACCTCAAAGAGCCCTCAAAACACTCTTTTTTCATGCTCTTTTTCTTTCTTAAACCATAAAGGGACGTGTTTCTATTTATAACAAAACACAGTCCCAAACAGATTAGGATTTTAAAACGAGTCTGCCACACCCTGGTGTGGCGCAGACCACACCCATGATAGACAGGACAGACTCTACCACACCCTGGTGTGGCGCAGACCACACCCATGGCAGACATGGCAGACTCTGCCATACCATGGTGTAGCGCAGACCACACCCATGGCAGACATGGCAGATTCTGCCACACCCTTGTGTGGTGCAGACCACACCCATGGTCTGTCTTGAATTTTCATGCGATTGTTGATTTTGATTCTAGGTTTGGGTCTCCTCTTTCAAGACCAACACTTTGGGCTCAGGAAAACACATCAGCATTGGTTACATGAAAAGCAGAAGTAAACCATTTTGTATTTTGGATTGTCGCATATAAATTCGTCAAATGCACACACATTACGATCTGTATTGTGGTTCAAAAATGCTCGAAAAGAACACTAATTCTTCGCTTTCCTTAAGATATTAAAAGCACAAGGGCATGTTTGGATTTCATATGAGATAGGAAAAATTAAAAAGAAATAGAGAAGAGAAAACAAGTGAAGGTAAAACAATTCTCTTGCTTTTGGGATTGTTTGGTTCTGCACAGAAAACATGAAAATCAAAGCTTTAGGAAATTGGTGTTGGCTGTTGACCCTATAGTTTTGATGATGATTTGTCAAACAATTTATCGTTAATATATTCTCTAGTTTTTTGTGTTTATGTTTCTCTTTTCAGGTATTTCAACACACGTCAATCAAGTGTTAAAGATTCAAGTTCATATGTGTGGATTTACCTAGGTCTATGTTTGGTTTACTTACATATATTGTATGATTATATCTAAGCTCAATATATGTACACTTAACACGATTTTTAACGTTTTCTATCATATAAATGATTTTTCATCAAACGTTGTTACAATAACTTTTATCTCATGTTTACAGCTCTTTCATACTTCATTATATACATATAATACATGCATAATATATATATACATATTTACAAGCCTTATGTTAATTTTCATGTTTACGAAAAACAGGTTTTCTGAACACTTTTCAAAAACAGGGAGTTTTCACAAATGAAAATTGATTTTTCAAAAATTCCTTTTCAAACATGCTTATTTCATCATTTAGAAACTTTCCCCAAAGTTTCACTATTTTTGGATTTGATTTGATATTTTTAATGAATTTTCAAAACAGCCTCAAAACCTGTCAATATGCCATATATCAGATTTCGGTCGACCGGTGCGGTCGACCGCCAGTTGAATTTTTCTAGGCTTATTTGTTTTGTGCTCGCGGTCGACCGCACCGGTCGACCAAGAGAACCTCCAGAGACTTTTCCGGTCGACCGAAAATTCCGTCGGTCGATCGCCAGCTTTAAATTTCTATT
>NC_033798.1:124545892-124557191 GCF_001876935.1 Asparagus officinalis | reverse complement strand
GGGGGGGGAGGTGTGCAAAGAAATCCTGTCAACACTGGTCGGAAACAGTTACTCTGGTCAAAGCTTATATGACGCATCCTGTCAACACTGGTCGGAACAGTAACTCTGGCCAAACTTAAGGCTTATATGACGCCGGAGTCGACAAAATATACCAATCTGACAAAACTAAAAGAAAATATATCAATATGTCACCTAGCCTCTACAAAATATTAATATTTAATATGTTACCATATTATTATATAAGATATTTTATTTATTATCTTTTTATATTATTTAATAAATATTACTAATATATTAATATATTATTATATAAGATATTTTATTTATTATCTTTTTATATTATTTAATAAATATTACTAATATATTAAATTAACTATAATATAGTATAGTATAGTATAATTTAATAAATATTACTAATATATTAAATTAACTATAATATAGTATAGTATAGTATAGTATAGTATAATAAGCATGTTGATAATAACTCTATAATATTTACATTTAATATATTAATATATTATGTTAGATATTATATTAATACATTCTCAAACTCAAAACCAAAACACCAAACTTAAAACACCTGTAATAATTAATTTTTTTTCTTTGCAAGGTTTTATATGAGATGCCCACGTGATATGGAATTTGATTAAAAAAAAAACAAGTTTCTGATGGCCCATTTAAATGAACTAACAAGCTTTCATATAGAGGCCCACAGTCATTTTCCTATGGCAAGAGCTTATTCATAGGTCCATTTACTTATTATTAAAATTTTATTCCAAAAAGGGTCCAGTTAGCTTTAAAGAGAGAAAAAAAAAAAAAAAAGGAAACAACAATTAAAAACCCATTTGTGTTTTGTTAACTTATAAAGCCCAAACACCTCAATCTTGTCCGTGGGGATTTTTGCAGGATTCGTGAGCGAGTTTTTTTCATGTTTCCGGAAATATCGGACGACCACCTCCCTGACTTTAACTCCCAAGAATAAATCCGTGGGATATTCTGCAGATTTATTTGGTAACTACTCATTTACCATTAATTAGATATTTACTTAGTTTTAGGAATTCTAAAATAAAATAAAATAAAATTAACCTCCCCTTATATATATCTTCCCTCCTCTTCTTCCCAAAAACCTGCAGGAAAAATAAAACGGAAAAAAAATGAAAAAAATAAAAAAACCAATCAAGAACAATAGAAGGAGAGGGACGAGATTTGGATGTTCTTTTGGGATTTGGGGTTCATAGTCTTTTCTTCGACAATTCGGCAAGCATTTTTATCCTTTTAACTCTTTTCGTCTTATTTTTATTTTCATGCAAGCATATTTATTTCTTTAAACTTTTTGTAAAGATTAGATTAGAAAAAAAGTTCATGTTTTATTTTTTCGTTGAAGTTCTGAATTAGGATGCATGTTTACACTATCTTTGCTACCCTAAAAGAAATCACGTAGGGCCATTAAAGTTTCCTTGTTATTTTTATGGAGACAAAGCAAATATAGTGTTATGCTGTTAACGAGTCCATGCATAGGCTTCTCATACAGTTGAATATTCTATTGTCATTGTAGGTGGATTCAGTGCTTAAATAATTGAATGTCAATGTTTATTTCAATATGTATGTTGGGTGTTTTTGGTAATAGCTAGCACATAGTGATCTCTGTGTTTGAGTGATGACATGAACAGGGCCTTGATTCGTTATTTTTTTCTTCAAAAAGTAATATTATTCATTATTCATTATTTCCCTAATAGATATTAATCTATAGATTTGATAAAGTATTTTCCAGCAAGGTTCCAAAAGATTTCAAGTTAGCTTCCAAAAGATTTCGTGTTGGCATCAGTTTTTTTTTCAATTGTATTTTTGATAACTGATTATTTCTAACCATAAGTTTTCTACACTACACCAAAATTTTTAAAGTCTTCTAAATCATCTATAAATCAAATTATTTAAATTTTAAGATGTATACAACTATCGGAAATTAAGTTTATTATATTTTTCCTATGCACCACTTTTGTCTCAATGTATAGTATCTGTAGTGGTTCGTTACCCTAGATCACCACCCTTAGGTTGGGAGTTCAACTCCAGGGACCCTCATTTATTTATTTATTTATTTATTTATTTATTTGCTTCCTCAAATGAGAAAGTATGTCTAGTTGCGTGTTTTGTTTGATCACGTAGTGACATTTAATAGGTTAGACTGTGCATGAAGACGACTTCCATAAAAATATGATTTATAAGCGTGTCTTTCATAGCATGACTATGCCCTCGATATCGATGTCCCGATATGAGGTTTTCCCTTGGCTATTACTTTTATAGCATCGACTAGACGATGCAGCCATCTTGATTAGACATGTTCTGGGTCACGGTTATTTTCATAGTTTTACAGAAGTCGTTCCACGGTAACTCTGTGGTTAGTGCACAACATTTCATGCACAGTCATTTAAAATTTAATCGACAAACATGGGGTTATAAAGGGGAATTAGACGAAGAATATAACATGTATATAAACGGGCATATGCGCATACCTGATATCCTGAGTTATATATACATGGGCCAAAGAGCCAATTCCTGACTTGAAGCCGTGTTCCCGGGACGGTTTACGGGGAACCGATTTATATACATGAAAATATTCTTCTCTAAATCAAATAACATGTAAAATAAGAATAATGTGTTTATATGCTTTGTGATAGATTTGGCATGCACGGTATAACCTGGATAGAGTATGGGTGATGTATATTTATATTATTTGTGTATAGAATTTTAGGAGTTAATATTTAGAGATTTATAATTTGAGATATATGGTATATACGAGGGTTTCCTTGTTTGGATTATTCCCTCGACGTACTCATCTCGTGTTGTAGGTTTCTAAATCTTAACTCTTTTTAGTACAGGGTATAAGATATGTGTTTTGTGGTAGACCTTATTTGATATCCATGTTTAGAAATTTCCTTTATCATTCTTTAATTGAGTTTCCATCTTTTCTTTATACCTACCACATACACTTATACACGCACAATTTCCTCATTTTACATGCTTGCTGGGAGTTTTCTGACTTCCCTGGGGTTTGCATGCCCCAGACTCGGGAACTGTTCTTTCTTCGCAGGACCAAGAGTATCTTAAGGATTAAGACCAACAGCAGTGAACACCTTCTCTCCCTTCAGTCCCTCAGCTTCAGTTATTTAGGTTTTATTGTAATCACTTGTGATACTTCAGACTAAGATGTATTTTCCTCTTACCTACTTTGAATGGTTGTGGACATGTAAGAGAACTTGTATTTTCAGAGATGTCTTTATCTATCTATTGCCCTTGTTATCTTAGTTCATGCTCTATGTAGTAGTTTTTTTAGTATAATATCTGTATACAGGATGATCCAGAGGCGTGAATGTGACCGTATGGTTACATTGCCGGCCGAGTCACGTCCCACATTATCACGTTTTGGACCCGGGGCGTGACAACACCTAAAATGTGTTTTGAAATAAGTGTTTTGTTTTAGATTTGAGAATGATTTAGCTAAAAAAACACCATGGTTTCCAAATGCATGATGTTTTATTTTTGGCAAAAACACCATGGAAACAAGTAAAACACTATGGTATACAAACAAAGTCTTCATTACTCTGAGCTGAACTTTTGGACTTGTCAATGTCTCGAATGGTTTGATCTTCAATAAACACATCATCTCTACTCCTAATATGTTTCTTTCCTTTTTCATTCTTGTTGTCTTTCTTCAATTTCCAACAATTTTTCTTGATGTGACAATAGTGACACTCCACATGCGCAAATTTATTTGATTTGCTCCTGCTCGTGTTCTTTCCCTTTTTTGAATCTCGACTCAAACTCCTCCCCCTTGACTCAGTAACCAAAACATCAGAATGCGAGGAACTATCTTGTGATTGTTTTCTCATTTCCTCATTCAAAACACTGCTCTTGGCTAAGTCCATCGAGATAACACCATCTGGAGCAGAGTTAGAAAGTGACATTCTGAATGTCTTCCAAGATTTTGGTAGTGTACTAAGAAGCCATAAACCTTGAATCTCATCATCGAAGGTGATTCCCATACCAGATAACTGATTGAACAATCCCTGAAACACATTCAAGTGATCTGACATCAGAATTCCCTCTTCGTACTTCAAATCAACCATCTTCTTGATCAGATACAACTTATGATTCCCAGTTTTCCGAGCATACAACTGTTCTAGCTTCCTCCACAATGAACGAGCATGAGTTTCACTACTGATATGGTTCAAAACATTATCATACACTCATTGCCTAATCAAACCACATACTTGTTGATGAAGCAATATCCACTCACTTCAGATTTATCTTCTAGTTTCTCATCGGCAAACACCAGCAGATAATAATCCTTCACATAAAGTAAATCTTCTATCTTGTCGTTCCATATATGATAATTAGAACCATTCAAACGTATCATCCTGCTAGTATTGATTTCCATCGTAAAACTGAACCCAAAGCTCTGATACTACTTTGTTGGGATCAAGACAACCAATCCCTTACTTGTGAGAACCTATGAGGAAATCAAAATAACAATCTCAGCAGCAAACAATTCAGAAATAATAAGTCAACCGAATTTTAACATGGAAAACCTCCTCGGTGTGAGGAGTAAAAACCACGAGACTGTAGTCCACCCAAAAATCCACTATAATAAATAAACTTTGAGTTATAATATTCACTCTATGTTTTCAGTAAATGAGAGATGCAATACAGAGATTCCAGGTTCAACAACCAATCTCAAATTAAACAAATTGCAGTGAGAGATCACAATAAGAAAACCAAACCTTAGGCTGTACCAAAAATTCTTGGTTCACAAGGATTCCGGTAACCAAATCTGTAATAACCGTAAAATTTTGATACTAGTTAAAATAATTTTCTAGTATTTTAAAATATTTAATTATGATTTTTAAAAGATTATTTATATTTTTCTCAATTTTCTAGAATTTTCTATGATTTAAAATCTCAGTTTTATATTTATTTAAATGATTTTAATATTTATAAATTAATTTTGTGCAGTGGAAATTTCTGAAATTTATCTGTTGCACTGTCGATACTGTTACATGTCATTTTGAATAATACATTGTATTATTTTTATTATTACATATATTTTCGTATAATACGTTATATAATTAATTATGTATTATTTGTACAATTTACTGTAATATTACCACTGTTATATATTATCTGTCGTATTAGTATAACTTGTACGTTTTACTGTGTATATAATTATCCCATAATGTATTAGTATAACTTGTACGTTTTACTGTGTATATAATTATCCCATAATTGTTTGATTTTAAATATGAGTAAATATATTTTATTTTAATTGTTTGATTTTAAATATGAGTAAATATATTTTATTTATTAATTATTCTTGTTTAATTGTACAATATAGGTATATTTCGAGTATTTCGTATTAACTGTTGTAATAGCACAACATGTACTTTTTTAATTGTAGATAATTATTATGTAATTAGTTTAATTTTTAAATACCCGTAACTATTTTATTTGAATTATTTTTGTTATTTAAATACCAAACCCTAAATTTCCTTATATATATATATATACATTTTCTTTTGTTTCCTCTCTCCTGTTCACGAAACCTGAACACCGCCGCCCCCACTCTTTTCTCTCTCCTCTCTCTTTTCTCCGCTCCCTTTCTCCCGGACGAAGATCCGCCGAAACCCCACGCGACCGCTCCGCCCGCCCTCAGTCCAGGCGACGCCAGCCCCCCTCCTCCTCACTGAACCCGACACCCGCCGCCACCCTTCCGTTCTCCTCCTCCGACACCCTCGTCGCCGCCTAAACCATCCCGTCGAACTCGCTCAAACCCCCTGGCCTCTCGTTCTCGCCCGTCAGCTGCTCCTCCGCCCCAGCCCCCTCCTGTCACCGCTACAGCCCATCCTCGTCGTCCTCTCCTCCCCCTTCGCCGCCGCAGCCTCCTCCAGCCCCCAGGGGCCTGGGGCCGCGCTCGCGGCGCGAGCCCAGTGCCGCGCGCACCCAGGCAAGCCCCCACGACCGCCGGCGAAAAGCACCACCCGCGTCCCCTTCTGGTCCGCCTCTTCCTCTTCGACGATAACTCTTCAGATCCACGTCGACGAACTCAACCGCGTGCCTGAACCAGATCCAAGCCGCTGTCATTGTAGTCTCGCCATCAGACCCCACGGTCTCGTAGGCAAGATCCCGCTCTCCTTGTTTCGTAGTTTGATTATTACATTTATTATGAATATTTGCATAGTTAATTGTGAATTGTTATTATCTGCGTGGGACTATTGATGACGATATTAAAAGATTCTAAATGATAAATTAATGCTTTTCTAGATTAATTAGAATTATTATTATGAGAAATAATTTTTAAAAGAGTTATTTTGAGAAAATGATTTAATTTGAATTATTACAATAATAAATAAGTTAAAAGAATTTATTTTGGAAAATAAATTATTTTAGATTAACTGATAAGAGAAATAATTTAAAATGAATTACTTTAGAAAAAAATTTATTTTCTGAATTATGCAGACGCTGTGTTATGATTTATAATTCTTAATTTTGATTATTTGATATGCCATGATGTTGTTGCATGAAATTAGCGTTATTATTATCTCACTGCTGTGATTGAGAACATTAGTAGTTCATGACTTAGTGGCCTCGTGCGTCATGAACAGACTTAGTGACATGTGTGGGTGTGTTGACCGAGTTTAGGTGGTGAACCCGAGTTCAATGGGGATTATGGTTGATTTAGAAAATACGAGAGAGTTGGGATGGGGAAGTCCATGTTCATGTGATCGGATATAACTGTTGATGTATCTTCCAGGCTCACCCCATGATCCAGTGTAGCTTGGGGTTAGTTTGTTGGGTCAAAGTGAAGCCAGTGTAGTCACTTTGGTCCGTGAATTTGATATTCACCCGGGTTTTGCTTGAGTTCGAACCAGGCTGAAAACGGATTACGTGTAGCCCTCTGACCGATCCAGTGTAGCGGCGTATTGGGTGCACGTAGAGGATTTGTGAACAGTCAGTTATCCGATGATATGAGTGTTGACTCTATGTGAGATGTGGACCAGTGAGTTGAGATAGGATGGCTAGTTATATGACCTCGATTCTTGGCTAAGTATAATTCTTGTCAGATGTAGGCCAGTTGTGTTTCTTTTCATACATAGATCGGGGTTAATATTTAACTATCTACAATTTGAGACATATGGTATATACATGAGGGTTTCCTTGTTTGGATTATTTCGCTCGACGTACTACGTCTCATGTTGTAGATTTTTAGGTATTAATTCCATCTATTGTATGCCCTTGTTACTTGGATGATTAGACTGATCGCTAGCTGCATGATCTCGTTACCTGATCGATTTTGGATGCTTTATGATTATCATGTGTTAGTAGTGTTTTCGCATGTTGATTTTGTCAGATTTTCAGTTACACGTTCTTTTATCATTTCTGTTATCGTATCGTTTTCTGCTTGGGTTTTCGTTGTTCTATTTTCCTTGTGGGGTCGGGTCTTGCCGTGCGCCATGCACCTGACGTACACCACGTTCTTTTATCATTCCTTGTGGGGTCGGGTCTTGCCGTACGTCAGACTTAGAGGAAGAACAGGTTTAGCAAGAGCCAGAGGATTCTCAGCAGGAGTGCCTTGCAGACGGAGCAGAAGAAGAAGCCGAAGCTTAGTCATTCCTTTCAGTTTCTTTGTAGCATTTCTTTTCCGTCGGATCATTGTATTTTACATTTCTTTAGTATTCATTTGTTCAGATTTGTATAAGGGCATGTTTGACCCGTATTTTATGTCTCGGATGTTATCCCGTTTGTGATATGATATTTCATTGTTCTGGGTTGTCTTTATATTCTTGCTGATTGTGATCGGGGACCTGTGCCTTTGCATTGTATTATTTCTAGACGCTTAGCGTATTAGATTGAGAAGACGGGGTCTAGCACTTATCTCTTCTTAGTCTAATACGTCGCGGGCTTGCTCGCGTCCCGATTCCCTTGTATTTTAGGAAGCGGGGCGTGACAAAATTAAATCTCCACCGTTCAAATCCTAGAACCACGAGTTTATGATGTACCTTCAAAGTTTCAGATCAATCAGAGAAGAACTCGCCGTCCGATTATCCAAACAATCAGAACAATGCAGAAGAAGACGTTCTCTGCACCCTTGGAATGATCAGCTTTGGTCAAACCTCAATATCTCAAAAACCAACTGATAAAAACCAATCTCCACCATTCAGAATTAAGATCAATGAGTGTAGAAGCTAGCCTCCAAATTTCACGCCGATCAGACTATAGATGAGTGTCCGATCTTCACGCCGATCAGACTATAGATGAGTGTCCTGCGGAAAGTGACTTTTCCTATTCTCCCTTCTTTTCTCTCAAAACGAATCTATCTATTACTATTTCCAATTTTTGGCACACTAATTATTAATCCTAATCAGAATCCAATTTAACAAATTTGTTCTCAAACGGATTTAATGGGTATTTTGATTATCCAACCCAAACCAAAATACCATTTGGTTTCCTCCACTAGGAGGAAAACCAACAATGACTGCAAATATTTTGAAGGCAACTGACTCATTATTAGAGAATGACCGCCCCCCCCCCCCCCCCCCCACACCTTTGTTCTTGGAGACGAATGATAAGAGACAATTAAGTGCGACGAAATAATTAGCGATGGAAATCTAGACAATTTTAGAAAAGCATAGGGACTGAGGGGTATTTTTGGGTCTAATCCGAACTAGAAAATAGTCCTAGGACTATAACAACACCACTCTCCCCTGCCCTTCCCCCCACCCACACCCACACCCATACCCATACCCACACCCCCAATTATTTAATTCTATAAACTTTCAGACTATTAATTGGCTAAATAGTTCAATTTAACCCCCCTTCAAAATTTTATATCAAAAAACTTGTTATTTAATTTTAAGGGATATAGGCTATTAACTCAAAACAGTACTCAAGCCAAACATAGCCTATCGTTTCCTTTGGTAAAGGGTTAGTAAAGAGGTTAAAGAGGTTCAACCCTTCACTAACCTCACAAGCAATTAATTTTTGATCGAATGATATGTTACCCCCAGCTAACGTGGGAAGAGCTGTTACCTGTAAAAAAAATAACGACTTAACAACTATGGGACTTTAGACTGTTTAACTTTAACCTTTCATGCGGGCATGAGCAGATGATAGCAATCTAAAAAGTTTAATATTTTCATACTAAATGAGTTACAATTAGTTTTGTGTAATATTTTGTGATTAAACTCACCAAGGCTCTCTTCAGAGAGAGATGTGTATTCCGATTCTAATATTTAAGTAAGTAAGTGGTTTTTACTATTGGAGTTTTCCAATATTAGCCACTTAAATCTTTCATAGTTTGAAATTAGTGTCTCAAATCATTCAAATGGCTATATTAGATCCCTCAAGTCTTAAGCTATTTTAAAATTAGCCCCTCAAATCATTAAAATTGTTTTTAGATTCCTCAATCTCATATTATTTTAAAATTAGTCCCTCCAATCAAGGTAAAAAGTAGGAAACTTAGGGATTAATTTTAAACAACTTATGAGAATTTGCGTTATAAGTTTAAATGGACTTATTGAATTTTTTGCCGAAAGCAATTTTCTTCACAAGTTAAGAGTATGAGAAATAACCAATTTGTTGTGTATTTGCATTTTAAAGGGCGTAAAAAACGGAGAACCTATTTTTTAACAATTATTAGTATTTTTTTCCTATTTTTTATTTTTGATAAGATTAAATTAGATGTTTTAACATAATTAATCTTATTAACCCTTCATGAGTTGCCAAACACAAAAGTTAATCTTTCATCTCAACTATATAATCCAAACAAAATCTAAGAATGTTTAAATTCTTATAACAGATTAAGTAATACAATACTCCTTAACACTTCTCTCTTAATTACTTGTCAAACCGCACCTAATTGAATCAGTTGCGGATTTTCTATTCGTGGGTTTTTCAGAATATTCCAGTAGTCAAGCACAACACTCTACACATAAAAGAAAAAGAAAAAACATAAAAAAACACAATGTTAAGTATTTTTTGTCAACACTAGTTTGACTTATTATAACATTAGTATTAAACATATTATTAATATGTTATAATAAAGTATATTGTAAATAAAATTTTATAATATTTAGTTTACATAATTATAGTATTATAGGTATTAAATGTAATGCAATATAATATTGTATAATGTATTATAATTTTATATTGTACTTTAACGAGTTATATTATATTATAATATAATTATTACATATTATTTTTAAATAATTATATATTTAATTATTTTGATATATTAATTTTTTATTATTGTATATTATATTAATATTTTTATAATAATGTTATTATATTATTAATATAATATTATACTATTATTAATATAATATAATATAATACTATTATTTATATAATATAATATTATTAATAATGCTAATATTATGTTAGTACTAGTATGATATTAATAAATATTATTATATTATAAATATATTATTTGTACATTAACATTTGTTAGCAATAAATTATTTTATTATTAAAAATTATTTTATTTTATAATAATTTATTTATTAAAAAGTTAATAATATTATAGCGATTATACTATTGTATAGTATATTATTATATCATTATTATATTATTATTTATTATCAATAACTTTTTTATTTTTTATTAGTTTATTTATATTTTATTATTATTTAATTATATAATATATTATTAACATATTAAATATTAGTATTTAATATGTTATTATATTATTATATAAGATATTTTATTTATTATATTTTTTATATTACTTAATAAATATTACTAATATATTAAATTATTTATAATATAGTATAGTATAACATAATTAATAAGCATGTTGATAATAACGCTATATTAATTATATTTAATATATTATGTTAGATATTATATTAACATCTTCTTAAACTCAAAATCAAAATATCAAACTTAAAATACATTTTATGTTTTGAAATAAATGTATTTTTAGTTTGAGAATGATTTAGCTAAAAAAAACACCATATATTTTTTATAAAAACATCATAAAAATAAGTAAAACACTATGATATCCAATTAGAGCTTTTCGAAAAGAAAGCGTGTCTCCCAAAGGCGGTCGACATCAGCCTGACCCGTCAAATGCTGGGTCAACTAAAAACCCAAATCCATCTCAAGCCGCGTACCCAAAAAAAAAATCCAAGGAAATCCCATTTTTGCCCTCTTTCTCTATCTTAAATTCTTCCTTTTCACGATTTTCCCCAATCTCGCTCCTTCGATCTTCGATCGAACCTTCTCGATGGAGGAGATCGCCGACCAC